>NC_079165.1:2397500-2542500 GCF_947568905.1 Ostrea edulis
AATTAAAAAACATAATAAAAGAATTCCTTGGTCATTTATTTCTAGGGGGCGAAAATATGTCTGCTGTGGTGAATAATTGGCTCTAAAAAGAGCTAAACTACTCGTAAGCAGCCGCACTGCTAGTTCATATGGAAGTAAATGGAGATCTTGATGTAAATGATGAAAGGTGAAGATAACGAACAGTGATCAATCTCATAACTCCTATAAGCAATACAAAATAGATAGTCGGGCAAACACGGACCCCTGGACACACCAGAGGTGGGATCAGGTGCCTAGGAGGAGTAAGCATCCCCTGTTGACCGGTCACACCCGCCGTGAGCCCTATCTCCTGATCAGGTAAACGGAGTTATCCGTAGTCAAAATCAATGTGCCAAGAACGGCCTAACAAGCGGTATGAAACACGTCAGACAGCATTTGACACAATGATAAGTTGCATGGCCTACATTTTTCATAACGCTATGCGAGTTATTTCCCCCTGATTACAGAGGGCGCGCAGCAAATTGCGGTCCTCAGTTGACAGTGCCATATAAGGAATAAATAGAAAAAGTTTTGATTGCAATCAATTGTCAGTTAAAAAATTTTCTAATAATTAAGTGTAATGACTTAAAAATAGTATAATTGAACGAAATATTTTAGTCACTAAATACGTTTATATGTGTCCCTAGTGTGGTTTTCTCACAAGCAATGCATGGTTATGATGTAATAAAGTATGTAAATATTACCTAGTCCTCAATTTCTTTAGATCAGAATCCTGATGTCCTTAATATATCAGCAATTTTTCATTATTAATTTTTATCAATGTTTTCGACGACCAATACACACACACACACACACACACACACACACACACACACACACACACACACACACACACACAAACCCCCATGCAATTCGATATGCCTAAAAACACATGCAAAACCAACGCATACATGTACATTATCAATTTATCGTTTCACACTGAACAAAACTACTTGTTGCTAAATGTACACTAGGTGCCAATAAATAATGATCTATAGTCGGATAGACTGCCCCCCCCCCCCTATAAAAAAGCATTGTCATGATCAATGGTAGTGGAAATGTAAAAAACCGATGAATGGAATTGAAAAATCACCCCCTGCCGCCTTCCTTATCGAGTTTTGGATTTTATCATTTTTTTTTTTTTGTTTTGAAATTTACTTGTCAAGAAATTTTAGGCAATATTATGAAGTCAACCCCCCCCCCTCCCCCCTTACGATGCTATGTGCCTGATTGTATCGCATGCTTTCATTGTGCTTTTAATTCTAGGTGTCTGTTGTTTTTAAAACGGATTACTGTTGAACTCCTCGGTATTAATTGCGTAATTTGGACAAAAATAAACGTCAAATACATCTATAACCCCCCCCCCCCCCCCCCACACACACACACAATTTGACAAAGTACATAAAATCGAAGAAATTAAACATTATTTTTGTCATAGATATAATACAACCTGTTAAAACTTGGTATACTAAAGAATTTGGTACACTATTTGTTAATACTATTTATGTGAAGCTTAGGACCACAATCGTAAGCACGCCCCCCAACTTCCGATGTAAGGGGAGTAACTGCAAAAATGTAGGCCATTGACGAACTAGATTATATAATGCCTTATCTTTAATTTGATGTAAAAGTATCACTCCCCGTTTTTGTATCAATCTTAAACACCGTCTGAAACATCTGTACTAATTATTAAAAAATCAAAAATAGGTTCATAGATTTATTTATTTTCCATGCAATCACTACCTCCAATAAGAAAAAACTGATTGGTAAACCTCAAATTCAATGGGTTTAAAGAGTGGTTTTATACGTGCTGCTTTTTTTTCTGAACTAGGGAATGATATTGTTTATGTGAGAATTCAATAATATGGACTTGAAATAAATACGTTTCATGACCTAGCTTTCATTAAAAGGGCATGGACACGATTTGAGCTGAAAATTTTCTAATTTTATTTTTCCATTTATAATGTTTAAAATGTTTAACTAAGATGTTTCTAATGGTCGGCAAACATTTGAATGTCAGTTGTCGAGGTATATGGGAGATACAGAGCTCACAATTCATTGTTATGTAAACAAGGTTCGTGCCATGTTTTTCTTTACATGGGTTAAATATACTAGTGAAAGTTCGTTTAAAGCAGAGTTTTCAATTTACAAGTTAATTCTGAACACAATCAAATAGTTTCTAGTGATTAGCACAAATCATTTTGTTTTAAACATGCTATTTTCTAATAAGCAATCTATATGTAAACAAAAACATGGCAAAAATTGTGAGAGCTGTATCTGACTTGTAGCTAAAAAACTGATATTCAAATTTTGGTTGACCATTAGAAACACTTTAGTTAAGCATTTTAAACAAATAAAATGGAAAAATAAATGAATTTTATTTAAACTAAAACTACATGTCGGCAAATAATTCGTGCAGAGAAGAAGAACATCGATATCAAAATGAAAAATGAGAATAGGAGGGATATTGGATCATATTTTCGTCACGATATTAGATATTGATATTTATTTAATTATAGGTAAGTACGACAGGGAGCCAGGACGTGCAGAGGCTTAATTCCTCCAAACTATGGGGGAAAAAACCCAATTGTTTTTCAGGTCAAATGGTTGTTTCTTTGTTTAAATATTGTCTTACGTCCCATTCGAAAACTTTTCACTCAAAGGTTAGAGCTAGTTATTGAGAATAAATGATTGCAGACCGCATCTCATATGCTAATTAAGATTTTGTTATCGAGTTCTGTAGCTTTTGAGATCCAAACGAAATAAGTTAAAGATTGGTTTCTGGATAATATTTGTAACTGCATAATTAAAAATTGCAAAACAAGTCTTCGAAGAAATGCTTCCCTGTTTAAATATACAAATCAAGTGAACGCAATTTGCATAATACTGATGTTACTCGTTTTAATAAATTTAACGATGCAACTAAATACACATAAGTGTTTACCTAAAATATTGACTATAATCAACAGTAACTAAATAATTATTATTATTAACCTTGTTGATTAATACTAACAGTAATATTAGAACTTTAATGCAACACTAATACCCATTTTCAAAAGTATTGTAAACATTGCCTCACGTCTCTGCTGGTTACAAAACACAGAGCTAACACTAATTCCTTTGAAACCAGCGCATGCTGTATTAGATACGATTTGGAAATCTTCTCCTCCCTGCATGAAGAGATTCTGTAACTGCACGTGGCCTCGCGAGATAACGCCATGCGGTCGGTATCACTGTCAGTAAAATGAAATATCTACATCTCTCAATGTTCACAGAGCTGTACATGCATTGTATCAAGAAGAAGCTAGCCTCTGTGTTTATTACTTTCGTTTACACTATTTTCTTCGTGCTTATATAAAATAATAAAATGAAACGTATTTTGATTATTTATAACATGCTTAAATCTTTAATTCTAGGTGTTAATCTTTTCACAAAATTAATATATTTCAAAAAATGTCCCAAATGAAAAATGTAAATGCACTAAGAAATAGGAATCCGGTATTTATTTATTGAACTTCATTTGCAAAACAGGAATAAAAACATTTCCCAACAAGTGCAGTGATGAATCTCATTACATGTTGCTTTCTGTAAATGTCAGACTGTAATTGTGATGTTGGGTGTATGCAGCGAAACACAACAGAATCAGTCGTGGTGGCTTGTGTTGGTTTAAATCCCGATTTATTTTGCGATAAAGGATTAGTTAGCATAAAACTCACTGATGAGGATGCTACATGAAATAATTCTGATCACGTGGTTGTGTGGTCTTACAGTGATTGGTGTGGACATGGACAATGCGTCTGTGACACAGCGTGTTAGGGCGGGCGGGACCGTGGAGTTGAGATGCACCGTGCAGAATTTAGGAGACAATACAGTTATGTGGTTTGGGCCAGGTGGTGACCTTCTGTTTCTCGGCGAAAAAAGCGTCACCACGGACAGACGATTTCAGTTATACCGACCTTACCAGAGTTCTTGGTATGTTGTCATAAAAAATGCCAAACTTGACGACAGTGGAGTCTATCGGTGTAAGGTCCGTACCGAGGTCGTCGTAACCAAGGAAATCACATTAGAAGTTGAATCTGCTCCCCGAATCCTGCCGTCTAAGTCCAGTGAAGACCAGCGGGTCAAGGAGGGAGTGGAAGTGACCCTCACATGCGGTGCCACAGGATTTCCACCACCCAAAATTGTGTGGCATCTATTGGCAGACTATGAAGGTCCACCGCTACAGCTAGGGTTTGAGCCACAGCTGACGATATCGAAAATCGGTAGAGAAATGGCGGGCTTGTACAGATGCAAGGCGTTTAATGGAGTCGCACCAAATGCTACCAGAAACATAGAAGTGAACGTGGAATATCCCCCTACAATTATTGTTGACATTCCGGATATATCACAGGAAAAAGGTCAAAGTGCAAAGTTAGAGTGTATTGTGTCAAGTCACCCCCAGGGTCATCACTACTGGATGAAGGACGAGAAAAGTCTGGTTAAAAACTGGAATTACGATCCTCAAAATAGTCGCCATAACTCGACCACTACAAGCATGGAACTCTACATCAAGCAGGCGGAGCCACCGTCGGTATTCGGGGTTTACTATTGTCTGTCGGAGAATGAATATGGAAGGTCGGTTGGCAATATCACGTTATACGAGATCAGCAAATCCACTGCTAAATCGACCTCTGGTGCAGATAACAGCGGTGTCATCAGACTTACCCCCACCGGTAATTCACTATTCATAGTAACTGTAACTGTGTTTCTGGTGTTCTGAAAATGTTAACAATTACAGAGAGTGAGAGAGAGAGTACCGTAAGTTATTGATATTCATCATTGGCGTACTATGAACTATTGGCACGAAAGTTTATCAGTCGAAACCATATGCAAGAAATATTTTCTTCCACTTACTAAGCAAGTACTAATAAATGTCCAATACTAATCATTTTTTAAGATCATTATGACTATGTTGAAATAAATGTGGGTGTGTATTTATCGAATAATCTGTATATGATTGATTGTTTACGTCATGTGGAGAATTTTTCACTCTCACTGAGAGGTCACCAGCTGTAGGTGAAGTACCACTAGACCTGTGCTTAGCGTAGCAGCTGTAGGTGAAGTACCACTAGACAGCTGTAGGTGAAGTACCACTAGACCTGTGCTTAGCGTAGCAGCTGTAGATGAAGTACCACTAGACCTGTGCTTAGCGTAGCAGCTGTAGGTGAAGTACCACTAGACCTGTGCTTAGCGTAGCAGCTGTAGATGAAGTACCACTAGACCTGTGCTTAGCGTAGCAGCTGTAGGTGAAGTACCACTAGACCTGTGCTTAGCGTAGCAGCTGTAGGTGAAGTACCACTAGACAGCTGTAGGTGAAGTACCACTAGACCTGTGCTTAGCGTAGCAGCTGTAGGTGAAGTACCACTAGACAGCTGTAGGTGAAGTACCACTAGACCTGTGCTTAGCGTAGCAGCTGTAGATAAAGTACCACTAGACCCGTGCTTAGCGTAGCAGTGAGGGTTCTCTATCGTCCCAACGCCTGCCGCAACAAGGGATATCCTCCGTTATTTTAGGTCATATCCCAAAGACCCGTGATTCTCACTTCTAAATGCCGAGCGTTTGGCGAAGGAGCAATCATTACTTATTTTAACGTCTTAGGTTTGACTTGGTCATGTCACGAGCAGGGCTCCAGCTCACGACCTCCCAATTACGAAGCGAATGCTCTACCGGTCTTTATATTTTTACATTATGAGGTACAAACACGACGATTGATTGTATATTCTTTAACGTCCCTCTCGAGAATATTTCACTCATATGGAGACGCCACCATTACCGGTGAAGGGCTGCAAAATTTAGGCCTGTGTTCGGCGTTTTCGGCCTTTCAACAGGGAGTGATCTTTATGGTGCCACACCTGCTGTGACATGGGACATCGGTTTTTTGCGGTCTCATCCGAAGGACCGCCCCCATTTAGTCACCTCTTACGACAAGCAGGGGGTTCTGAGGACCTAATCTAACCCGGATCCCCACGGGGCACAAACAAAACGAAATGCTAAGTAAACTTTCAGTGGAATTCATGATAAATTTGATATTTTCATTGATAACTTGATATGTATTTCCACTTTATTTTTGTTAAAGAGAGTGAACTGAAATAATTCATTCAAGAACGCTCTTCATGAAGTATGCCCCAGCGTGAAGCGTCACCATGCATACCCTCATATATTTCCAACAATGGAAATTTGTTTCTTGAATGAATGAGTCTACTTTAATTTCTGTAGAAATTCCAGCCACTAAAATAATCTCGAAGTATATATATTTATCAAAAAGTAATGTATTCATTCATAACTATCATTACAATTTGTAAAGATACATTGGAGATTCAGATATATTTGGAATGAAAGTAGTGATTTCTCTAAAGCTGACGTTAAATCACAAAATTTTCGAAAGTTGACGGGAAAAAATGTCACTTATATGATCATTATCCGTAAGGAAAAAAATTAAAGACAGTATATCACTGTTATAGAAAACAATTTATACTTTAGTTGTTCTGTTACGCGCCACCTAACATGTTTTAACTCTTCCAAGCTTTATCTCGATTTTGGTACATATCTGATATGTGTTTATCTAGTAAGACCACAACATATTTAGCTATCCCTGGATCGAATGCTGGTGAGGATGTTAGGCAAGTTTTTACTACGGATTACTCCGTTTACCTGACCAAGACACATTAAAACAAGGTTACAGCGAACACGCGTATAATTAATTCACGCTTACATTGATGAGAGCATATTATGCTCTTATTGGATATCTCGAATTACGTTTATAACGAATGATAGTTGTCCAACCTCAGCACTTCGCTATAAACCTGTTTTACTGTATAGGTCTAACAGCGGGTGTGACCGGTCACAGGGGATGAGTACTCCTCATAGACACCTAATCCCACCTCTGGTACATGTATGTCCAGGAGTCCGTATTTGCCCTACTCTTAATTTTTTATTCTTTATAGGAGTTATGAGATTGATCTTTTTTTGTTCATGTATATATATTTTATATTTCTGAATGTATCACTATATTGTGTAAAAATTCTTCAATGCCTTTTGTAACGACTTAGATTACATAGAAAATTGCTTATGATGCAATGGGGTACTTAACGTTACAATTGCACTGCACAGGTCGCTAGGAAGAGTGTCTAAAAGTTGAAACCTGCGATCGTCCTTGAATGAGGATTATAAAATTCTCATTTATTATTTCTCTAAAATGAGTTTGGCAAAATTATTTTGCAAAGATTTAAATTAAACGACGTTGTTTGGCAAAGTTCCAAAGCGGTCGTGATAAAAGCAATAAAAGTATGTAATGTCTGGTGTCTTCCAACGAAAATTCAGAAAAGTTTAATCTAGACAGTGATTTACATGAGAAGTGAATAAAATTCAACATCAGGCTGGTGTTTCCGATATCCACCTCGTTACACAAGGCAAAACCTGCCATTTGACAGTTTTCCACAAATCTTCTGTAAAACTATACATATTTTACAAAATATAACTGCATAGTCATGTACAATCAAGTTAAGAGTAGATCCTTTGATCCGCTATCATTACACAAGGTGTAGCGATATACATGAGCGAATTAGTGGATCAAAGTTTGATTAGAGTCCTGTAAAGCAGGAAGGCCTCTACTGCAAATGTAAATTTCATGATCCACTGAGTAGAGGTTCTGATTGATTGATGTTTTCCGCCACACTCAACAATTTTTCAGTTATATGGTGGCGCCCAGTTTTTATTTGTGGAAGAGTGAAATCAGATAAAATGTACCTGGGAAGAGACTACCGACCTTCTGAAAGTAAATTGGGAAACTTTCACACTTACCGGGTAGAGGTTCTGACTCATTGGCGGGGCTAAACTTGGTATACAATGCTTTTATGCAAAACATTGACAAAAATATCGTCTTTTGTTATGGTATTAATGCTGATTTCATCTTAGGGTAGTGGTTTCAGCACCAGGGTGATGTCGAAATAGTCATAGCGATTAAATGTTTTGTATTAATGATTGACCATTCAGGTGACCTATAACTATTGGTCTGTATCCCCCAATCAGTGTCGTCGTCATGCTTTAACAACTGAACTTTCATGTGTGTGAAAGCTGCTGATAACAAACAGTGATCAATCACATAACACCTATAAGCAATACAAAATAGAAAGATGGGCAAACACGGACCCGGCCCTGTACATACCAGAGGTGGGATCAGGTGCCAGGAGTAAGCATCCCCTGTATTTAACTTCTTGATTACCACCCTTCTAACATCAAGAAGCATTTTGGGACAAGGGGTATATAAGTTGTAAAATTCGGGATTCTTGCACCTACTGTACATGACGGGACAAAAACTGCCAAAATTGACCAATTTTCAAAATTTTCTTCTCTACACCTGCTCATCTGTACACTAAATGCATAAACATGTAGGTTACACACCTTTCCGTGAAAATGATCAGTTCTTTAATTAATGGTCCTTCATTAGAGGATGTAATGCGGTGAGAAAAAGGAGGTCAGGAACTTTTTTTGTACTCTTGGGTACTAAAAACAATGAGTACGAGAAGATGTTCAAGGGCCTTATCAGTCACCTGAGTGTTAGGTAATAGTATCATTAGCCCCAAGAGCTACGCAATCTAACATAATAACATTCCCTTTCTGCTTATCGAAGTTAAGTTGTAACATTTCATTTAGCTTTAATATACTATCAGCAAAATTAAAGACATCTTTCAAATGATGAACACTATATACCAGTTTGGACCTATCCTGGAATTAAAACCTCTACACCATGGATCATGAAATTTACAATTTTCGTACAAGCCTTCCTACTCTACAGTGTGATACAGGCCTTCCTACTCTACATGTCAATGTCCTTAGTGTGATACAGGCCTTCCTACTCTATATGTCAATGTCCTTAGTGTGATACAGGCCTTCCTACTCTACATGTCAATGTCCTTAGTGTGATACAAGCCTTCCTACTCTATATGTCAATGTCCTTAGTGTGATACAGGTCTTCCTACTCTACATGTCAATGTCCTTAGTGTGATACAGGCCTTCCTACTCTACATGTCAATGTCCTTAGTGTGATACAGGCCTTCCTACTCTACATGTCAATGTCCTTAGTGTGATACAGGCCTTCCTACTCTATATGTCAATGTCCTTAGTGTGATACAGGCCTTCCTACTCTACATGCCAATGTCCTTAGTGTGATACAGGCCTTCCTACTCTATATGTCAATGTCCTTAGTGTGATACAGGCCTTCCTACTCTACATGTCAATGTCCTTAGTGTGATACAGGCCTTCCTACTCTACATGTCAATGTCCTTAGTGTGATACAGGCCTTCCTACTCTACATGTCAATGTCCTTAGTGTGATACAAGCCTTCCTACTCTACATGTCAATGTCCTTAGTGTGATACAGGCCTTCCTACTCTATATGTCAATGTCCTTAGTGTGATACAGGCCTTCCTACTCTACATGTCAATGTCCTTAGTGTGATACAGGCCTTCCTACTCTATATGTCAATGTCCTTAGTGTGATACAGGCCTTCCTACTCTACATGCCAATGTCCTTAGTGTGATACAGGCCTTCCTACTCTACATGTCAATGTCCTTAGTGTGATACAAGCCTTCCTACTCTACATGACAATGTCCTTAGTGTGAGGCCTTCCTACTCTACATGTCAATGTCCTTAGTGTGATACAGGCCTTCCTACTCTACATGTCAATGTCCTTAGTGTGATACAGGCCTTCCTACTCTACATGTCAATGTCCTTAGTGTGATACAAGCCTTCCTACTCTACATGACAATGTCCTTAGTGTGAGGCCTTCCTACTCTACATGTCAATGTCCTTAGTGTGAGGCCTTCCTACTCTACATGTCAATGTCCTTAGTGTGATGTTGTGGAAATGTTTCAAAATTGGTCCCCCTCCCCCTAAGGAAAAGGAGTGCAGGAATCCTGAAGTTACATGTGTATCCTCTTTGTCCTCAAGATGTTTCACACCTTTGAAAAGAATTTGACGGACAGTTATCAAAGCGTTTAAAAATTGCAATGCTTGACGCACACATTAAATCGCTGTGACCCTCACCCAGGTACCAAAAATATCTACCCGTGGGAGAATGAAAGTTATGCTTCCCGCGAAATTACGATATATATATATATGTGTGTGTGTGTGTGTGTGTGTGTGTGTGTGTGTGTGTGTGTGTGTGTGTGTAACGATGCCTGATCAATAAAAGATGGTTGCATCTAATGAAATAGTAGAGGTTTCTGTTACGGAAATGTGTATCCCATCAGTCCTTGATCACGTGAATGTCATATGAATTGGCTGAGTGAACTCTTCTTTCGACTAACGATTTCCTTTGTAATAGTTTGGAATTGTCTGACGAATATGGTACAAGGATGTTAAAATATTGTTTAAAGTAATTCCACCCCCCTGTGATGTCATCAGATTTTGCAAAATCAATGATTTATTTACATTTATGCGTGATAGGAACATAAATTTTGTTGGAGTCTTTTCCGATAGTTATTGTAAAAAATCTTGTTAAAAATAAATTATTTTAAAAGTCTTAGTTATAAAGGAATAATCAATGATACGTTTTAAATTATTGAATCCAAGGGCAATAACTGTTTCTATTGATTTCTTTATCAAGTCTATTATGCAATATATTTCCTTTATTTTTACAGACATTTCGTATATTTTTGTGAAGATACAGTTTCATGAAATTGTTATGAATGCTACTATATCGTCATAACCAGTTTGTATGAAATTTTGATAGCGCTGTTTAAGGAAAATTGCAATTTTCTGACGGTGATATATGATTCTGTTTATTTACGTCTCGTATCTTAAAAAGTGTGATGACATATGTATTTTATTTGATAATTTGTTAGTTTTAACTCTAATGAATGGAAAGAAATACATTTGTCAAACTTATATAAGATAAAACTGCGAGTATGGAGTTACCTTAAATAAATTTATTTTATCGATCTTTCACGCAACAAATGTTTCTGGTTCCAAAGGAAGTCGGCCACGATCAAGATGTAAAAGCATATGACAAAATTGACACCATTGTGCATACATTATTAATAATAATCGCCGTTCCTGAGAATTAATCAACCCTGTTACACCCCTTTCCGTTAAAATGATCAGTCTTTAATTAAGGTTCGTTATTTCCGGGATGTAATACCCTGAGAATTAATCCAATCTTCACCTTTCGGTTACACACCTTTTCTGTGAAAATGATCAGTCTTTAATTAATGGTTCGTTATTTACGGGATGTAATATCCTGAGAATTAATCCAATCTTCACCTTTCGGTTACACACCTTTCTGTGAAAATGATCAGTCTTTAATTAATGGTTCGTTATTTACGGGATGTAATATCCTGAGAATTAATCCAATTTTCACCTTTCGGTTACACACCTTTCTGTGAAAATGATTTCAGTCTTAAAGTTTGATTAATGGCCCGTCGTTACGGGATGTAATGCGGTGAGAAAAAGGAGGACAGTAACACGTTTTTGTACTCTTGGGCACCAAAAACAATGAGTACAAGATGTTCAAGGGCTTTATCAGTCACCCGAGTGTTAGGTAATAGTATCATTAGCCCCAAGAGCTACGCAATCTACAATAAAAATATTCCTTCAATTTCCTGCTCAGCAAAGTTAAATTGTAATATGATATAATGAATGTTATATTGTCACTATATGACTATTTTAGACCCGCCCTAGACTCAAAACACTACAGCCCCGAATGATCATTTTCTGCTTTTCCTAAATATGCATTTAGCTTTAATATTGTATTAGCAAAATGAAGAAAAAAAGTCTTTCAAATGATAAACACTATATGCCAAATTTGGACCTATCCTGGAGTTAGAACCTCTACACCATGGATCATGAAATTTACAATTGTTGTAGAGGCCTTCCTACTCTACATGACAATGTCCTTAGTGAGACCCAAATGAAAAGGAGTGCAGGGATCCTGAATTAACTTGTGTATCCTCTTTATCCTCAAGATGTTTCACACCAAATTTGAAAAGAACTGGATAGACAGTTATCAAGACGTTTACTCCTCCTTCTAAATATCCACTTAAGTTTTAATTTAGTATTAATAGCATAGGTTAGTTGGTTCGCTTTACGTTCCTTTGAGAATTTCAACAGTGTGTTGGAATTCCTATGTGCACTGTGTTCCTTTATTAGCTGACCTGTTTTTATATTCTTATTAGACAGAATTTATTCACTTATATGACTACGGATAACTCCGTTTACCTGATCACGGCGGGTGTGACCGGTCGACAGGGGATGCTTATTCCTCTTAGGTACCTGATCCCACCTCTGGTATATCCAAAGGTCCGTGGTTGCCCAACTCTCTATTTTGTATAGCTTATAGGGGTTATGAGATTGATCACTGTTCGTTATATTTACCTTTCATTCAAAAGCTTTACATGAGAAGAAAAGGACTTCATCTCCACATTTAAATATATCGACGACGTTTTATCTACTAACAATAATAATTTTCATTATGCGAATGAGTTTCTAATGATAGTTTTGTCAAGAGTGACAATTTAAATATGGGCAAAATTATGAAATGTGAAACGCAAAAATCGAAAACATAATGCACTATATGAATGACAAACATATTATAAACAGTGGCCTGATTTCTTGGACATTCTCAGGTAGTATACGACATAATTTCAGTAAAATGTTTTTAAAGTTATAAAGCGAAATTTTTTCAGAACTGTACCGGACCTTCGATATCTGACATATTGGACAGTTTTCGACTTCTTACTTACTTTCAAGATCTACGTCATCAACTTGTTCAATCCAAAAAAATCTTTTTTGTGTTTATCCAATCAGCAATTGTTAATAAATCATCACAAAAAGTGAATTCTATAATCACGGAAAAAAATTAAGAACATCGAAAACATCAGATGGATATCGTATTTAGAAATTTATCGATGTGTCAGATCGTTGGTCTGAGGGTTTCCTTTATTGAAGTAAAATAATTATTAATCATCATCAAATAATAAATATGGGCCTAGTCAAAACTATCATAAGTGTAACTAACACTGAATACCTACACAGTTTTATGCTGATCATGTAGACCAATTGCAACTTCTCGGCTTGCCGGAAAGGCCCGAGAATGTGCGAGGGTGGTAGACCTAAGCGTCTATAGTGATGTAACGCCTCATTCTTGGTCTTTCGTTTTGGATATTCAAGACTAAAATCACGGATTGAAGAAACTAACAGGCGTATTTTACTTATTCAAAAATTATCAAAATTTATTCTGCGAAATCAAAATCAAGCATCGATAAACAACGGATTTATTTGATATCGTATTATCTTAAGTTGTAATTAAAAAGAAAAAAAGAAAGAAAGAAAACTGGCTTAGATCCGCCAAAGTGCATCCGCCACTGTACTCTCATTTTTGCTATTTCAGGGTAGTTTATCGAAAACGAAAGTAGGGTTTAAATTAATATTACAACATTTACTAATCAAGTAGGATTCTATTATAGCTTACAAACTTCACCTTAGATATGGAACAATATTAAAGGTGCAAGCAGTAACTCTCGAGCAAGCGTCTCAAAGTTTATTGGCAAAATTTGTTACTCTATAAGTATAGATATGTTCATGAATAATATACTCCTCATGTTCACGTTTCACTTATTAACAGAATAAATCAATTCTCTTTTATTTGAATGTGCATACGTTTTACACAGTGAACACTTGACAACTTCGACGATCAATCTGTCTTGAAAACAATTGTGCTTTGCACCAGAACTAGCCTCTGTTTTGTCCATGAATGTCAGCTAGGACGTAGTTGAATATGTCTTTCTCAATGTACCGTCTTCCAGTTAACAGTAACAGGGTTTCCAGTGGTGGGTTGGATTTGGCGTAAATTTTTGTCACTCGTCTTCCAGGCATTTTCACATCGAATCCGTTATACCCAAGTCCTGCAAAAGCATAAACGTGAACGATGTGTTTAGAAACAAACAAACGAACAGTGATCAATCTCACAAATCCTAAAAAAGGATGCAAAATGAACTTGTAGGGCTGCGAAATGATATCGACATTTCGGTGTATTGTGGTTCTTTGACAAAACATCGCATTGCGATACGTTTTTTCAGTACCGATATACCAGCAAATTGCTCAGGCTCGGAATGAGTGACGAACTCGGGATTCCTAAAAATAAAATTGCATAATGTACCACGGGCGTTATCGTGATGAAGTCTTCATCATATTTCATGGAGAGGGAAATGAAATCTATGATTTATTCACTATAGGTAATTTTACTGCTTAAATTGTACATTACCGACTAAAGTAGATATTACTTCCTGAGCATCACGGTGTATAAAGGCTCTGTGGATGATACACTGTATATACAATGATATTTTAAAAGAACGGCTTAACAATTGGCATGAAACGCGTCAGACATGTACAGCATTCGATCTAGTGAGTTTGTATTTGAAAATAAGGTCATTGTAACGACTAAAGAATTAGCGAAATGCTGACTTTAAACAGGACTGCTGAAACCCCTGTAACATTAACTTTGTCAGTAGCCTGTATTGGTTTAAAATTGATCATATCTAGAACATGCTCCCGCGTAATATCAACTTTTTACTATCAACTTCAGAGTAGTTATGCATAGAATGAGATTGGTACATAACACAGTATTGTTATGACTGATCATAGGCTATGAATATTTCCGAGATTCAAATTAATGTTGATTTGGTACCATAAACTAATACTTAATCCTAAATGTGTAATACCAAGTTGTATACCTCAGTCGGCATAGTTATTGTTTGCTGCTACCAAAATGTCACTCTGGAAATTCAAAATTACTAAACGCATTGTATACAAAGTTTTCCGAACGTTGGTAAACTTGGTACACAGTCAAGAAACAATTTCTAACCGAGTTGGGGATGTTGGTTGGTTGTTGATGCATATTGTTTAACGTCCCGCTCGAGAATTATTTACTCATGTGAGGATATCACCATTGCCAATGAAAGGCTGTAAAATTTAGGCCTATGTTCGGCACTCACGGCCTTTGAACAGGTAGGGATCTTTATCGTACCACACCTGCTGTGACACGGAACCTCGAGCTCGGTTTGTACTGAGGACCTATTCTAACTCGGATCTCCATGTGAGAAAAGGAAAACGAAAACTAGCAGATAAACGTTTCCCTGTCAATAATGCTCTTGGAGTACTTAAGTTTGCATTGAATCATACGCCTTCTGCTACCACTTCGAAGATAATAAAAGGTGGAAGTGAAGCTTGCATTTCATTCTCCCGTAGAGATTGGGTCACTACGATAAGGTAAACAGTCTTTTCGGTCGGGTTGCACAACGCGCAACAAGCGTATAAAATGGTGAATGACGGGCGGGTGTCCTTGTAATAGGGTACCTGCTTTGTGTAATCAATTCCTTTCACACCTCTACCTTGACATTTCGCAAACTTTGTACAGTTGTTATGCACACATTAAAAATGTGCATATGGCGTTTTGAAAGTGATAAGACATTTTTCGAAAAAATTTACATGTAGTTGAAGTCATACATACTGATTCATCAAAACAAATTGTACCGCGGCCCAACAGTATCATTGTCAAATTCAATCTTTTAAAAATGCATCGATATTCTTTTCATATTTGTGCAGAGAGTTGAGATTACAAGTTTTCATGTAATGTTTACTTTGAAAAGATCTACAATATAAAGTTGAATTTATTTCTGTTGCAATTTTTTCAATGTTTATTTTCTATATTGAGTAGGCTACGCGTAGGTTTGACTATTATGTTGTGTCACTGTCGCGAGTGATATCAATGTAGTAAACAAGCATAACTTAAAACACGTGCCATCTTTATTTTCATTCCAAAGATAAAATTCAAAACCAGTCTCTTCCGGGACATGATGCAACGTAATACCAGAACCACCTATAGTACACAATCCGGATTACCCTCATGGTGATCCAGTACATGTACAACAATGACGTCACATTATGACTAGGTGAAGATAACGAACAGTGATGAATTATTGTTGTACGGAGGAAAACAGACTATGCCAACAAACAATTCGGCGCAGTGTCAGTTAGAATTAGAAAAATCAAAATCAGAAAGAGAAATAGCGAGAATATAATTAAATTAGAGCGAAAAAATAATTTTTAAAAAGATGAAAAAGAACGAACAAATGAGAATTTTTAACTTGAAAACATGAAGAACAGAGAAAAGCAGTAGAAAGATCGAATGGGAGACAATTTGAGTTACAGAAATTAAAATTAAGATCCGTTTACCTGATCAGGATATAGGGCTAACGGCGGGTGTGACCGGTCAACAGGGGATACTTACTCCTCCTAGGCACCTGATCACACCTCTGGTGTGTCCAGGGGTCCGTGTTTGCCCAACTATCTATTTTGTATTGCTCGTAGGAGTTATGAGATTGATCACTGTTCGTTATCTCCACCTTGCATGATAACGGATATCTGAATATTTACAGGACTGACATGAATGCAGCTAAATTGTTAGATTAGTTATATTTAAGAAAAAATAATAGCTCAGTATTTTACTCATGAATTTTCACATTTTCTTTGGTAAATTCAACATACATGTGGGCTTGAAATTCAAATTTATTGTACTTTATGAACTTTTGTCTGTACGCTTCGGGTACTATTCATAAGCTTTTATGATCGCGGTCTTGATCTTGTCATGATCTGACCTCTCAGCTATGTTCAGCCGCTTTGCCAATCTGTATACTTTGCAACAGAGTGCACTAACACCTCGTGGCCATTAAAATATTTCTGCGACTTTCTCATATTCCTCCTGGGCACCTGATCCCACCTCTTTTTGCGGTCTCATCCGAAAGACCGCCCAATTTAGCTGCCGCTTACGACAAGCAAGGGGTACTGAGGACCTATTATAACACGAATCCCCACCAAGCTAGAATATAAGTCAGATATAAAGCCAATCATAATCCAGCAAAACCTTTATGAAATTAAACAATCTGCTGATAATATACGAGTGGCTACTGCTGCGGTTTTCTCTCCACTCGACTTCCATGCGAAGCAACAAAATTTACACCTAATGTCACACAACTGGCATTTGATTGCATTGAAGTATCTCTTGATAAAAGGTTCACTTTTTCCTAATACTTTTTTCCTGCAAAGTATGAAGAACAAGGAAAAGGTGACAATTAAGAATAATGATCAATCCTGTAAAGAACACGAAATTCAGAGCATGAAAACACCCTAATCTTGCAATGACAAAATGACGTGATAATAACTAGGGCTTGCATGAACAGTCTAAAGCGATACATGAATAGTGATTGTTCTTTCATCAAACACTCGCCATTTAAAAGTGCGAGTTGCGGGTCTTTCGGTGAGACCTTAAAAACCGAGGTACCATGTCACGACAGGCGTTAGCATGAAGAACCTTATAAGCACCAACCATGCAAAGATCTAAATTTGTAGTGCTTCACATAACTGGCGACGTCACAGTAGGAGCAAAAACTCCACGAATTGACGTAAAACAATAAAACAAACATGAAACCATCCAATAAATTATACTAATCCGTCCATTATTTCTAATGATAAACACACTTTATAACTTATCGGACGTTTACAGGTAACTTATTGAAATAACCAAGAATAGCGACATACTAATGTTTTAACATACGAGATAATGTAGTAGGCGGTTGTTGCGTAGGGATACTCATCATATAGGAGATGTTGCGATAAAATCTGCTGGACTGCGAGATTCTCCAGGACGGATCACTTGAACCGGAGTACACCCAGAGTCTCACTCGTATGGAATTGGAAAAGGGAATCTGCTAAATTAGAAACAGAAAAAAACCTCGTAATACACCATTTCCATAAAACCTCCTTCTATTACCCTTTTACGTTTCTTGGATATTTCCTTAGCAAACAAAACGCATGGACAACTTTTGAGAGGAAACGAAATCCGAAATAAGGGGCAAATGCGCCTATTATCTCACCTGGATATCGCACACCTGAATATCACCTGAATATCGCACACAGCAATTTCGCATGCATGAAAAGGTAAAGATAACAGCGACTAATATCATAATTATTATGAAGAATACAAAGTTAAGAGTATGGCAAACACGGATACTTGGACATACCTGAGGTGGGATTAGGTGCCTTGGAGGAGTAAGAATCCCCTGTTGACCTATATCTTGATCAGGTAAACGAAGTAATCCGTTCTCAAAATAAGTATATAAAGAACGGCCTAACAACTGGTATAAAACAGGTCAAATAACATTCACCCTAATGAGGGATTGTATTAGTAAATTAGATCGTTATCAGATCAATTGCGAAATGATGACTTGAAACGAGACTGTTGAAATCCCTGTAACATCAACTTATTTGTCAGTAGCCTGCCTTTGATTTAAAGACTGTAGAACATCCTCATTCTTACGTATTAAATCAGTTGAGAGACATAAACACCATTAGCAGGTCAATATGGAAAATTCCTACACAAAATCGAATGTTAACAATGGAACAGGTGAGGTCATCCCGTTTGTCAGAATGTTGAGTTATTAGTTTGCTGTTAATATGTTCAATAAAATATCCATATATGGAGCAGATGTACTGTCTTTCATTTCGAATTGACATATGAATGAAAATGAGTATCAAGATATAAGGCTCAAGGCGGGTATGACCGGTCGACAGGGGATGCTTACTCCTTCTAGGCACCTGATCCCACTTCTAATGAAAGGTGAAGATAACGAACAGTGATCAATCTCATAACTCCTACAAGCAATACATCCAGGGGTCCGTGTTTGCCCAACTCTCTTTTTTGTATTGCTTATAGGAGTTATAAGATTGATCACTGTTCGTTATCTTCACCTTGCACTGTTAATGGAGAAAACGTCATCGATATATTTAAATGTCAAAGGCCAGAGGAAGATAATTTTTCTTGTGTAGAAGCTTTGAATAACTTATGCCTTGTAAGAGTATAAAAACGGGTCATCTAATAATGGAGCACAATTCTTGCCCATGAAATTTCCAACAGTGTTGGAAGACCATATCACCGAAGAGTCTTGAGCGTAGAATCGAAGTGGTGTTAATGACTGATCACAAGATATGAATACTTCCATGTTAATTTTTATTGAAAAAGCAACTGTGTATGATGTCAAAAAGCCTAGTCTTTAATTTATTGTGTGGAATGGTTGTGTAAAGAAGTCACACGTTTTGATGTTGTTGGTTTGTGAAACGTTTTGCGATTTAATAAAAGTTCTTTGGAGTTTTTGTTGTTGTTAAAATAAGAATCCACATTTTATTTACACACAACTGATTCATTTAGAATTGTTTGGTGTCCAGGAAATTAAAAGAATTCAATTTCAAAGAAATATGCATATTCACATTACATTTCTTTGATCAACAAAAGGCCAACATTCCTTATCGGTCACCTAAGCATTAGTTAATTTCAAGTTGTAGTAATTAATAGCATTAAAATATGATAATCAAATATTTTACACATAAATGCTGTATGCCAAGTTTGACCGCACTCTGGAGTCAGAACCTCGACCCCGGGGGTGATCAAATTTACTATTTCAGCAGATGCCTTCATGCTCTATATGTCTATGTATTTAGTTTAGGCCCCGGGGTTCAAGGGGCCTGTGAAAAAAAAACCGCTGTGTACCGTCATCCTTGTCGAGCAAAGGTTATCTAGAAGTTTCAAAATTTTCAATTGTTAACGCATGACGACGGATGCTGACCAAGACCAATGCAATACATGAGGGACTCAGGAAACCTAAGAAATTCACAATTATACATTATGATATTATGAAATCTGAAGCATTTAATCACAAATATGAAAAGCGAAGATAACGAACAGTGAGTGATGAATCCCATAACTCCCATAAACAATGCAAAATATAGTTGGGCAAACAAGGACCCCTGGACATAAGAGGTGGGATCAAGAGTCCAGGAGGAGTAAGCATCCCCTGTCCACCGGTCACACCCAACGTCAGCCCAGTGTCTTCGTCAGGTTAATGGAGTAATCCGTAGTCCAATTCAGTGTGCCAAGAATGGCCTAACAATCGGAATGAAACACATCAAACAGTATTTGACCCAATGATAGGTTATATGGACAAACTAGAACATAATAAAGATAATAGAATTAGGCCCTGGGGTGCAGGGGTCCTGCGAGAAAAAACTGTATATCTTCATCCTTGGCTAGCTATAATTATTATC
Organism: Ostrea edulis; assembly: GCF_947568905.1. Classification (NCBI taxonomy): domain Eukaryota; kingdom Metazoa; phylum Mollusca; class Bivalvia; order Ostreida; family Ostreidae; genus Ostrea; species Ostrea edulis. Next base: position 2,417,708 of record NC_079165.1, read on the forward strand.
TATGATAATATACTCTGTTATGATGTCCGTCAGATGGGACGATAAAGGGTACCCCGTGTCAAGGATCACAACCCCCTTGGCACGCAAACGATCATTTCCCTGATTTTCGGGGGGGAAAAGCAGGCTCATTGGGGGCAATCAGGGAAACTCAAACACTCACAACCAAACATACTTCAATTTTTGTAACGTGTAGCGGTCACCCAGCCAAGTACTGATCACGCTCGACGTGGCTTAACTTGCGTGATCACGAGTGATACTTTACCACATCACTAGAAAATATAGTTCACTAGCTAGGCAGTATAAGTACCCTCTTTTACTGTCCGCCACACTCCCCCTGCTCAGGGAAGCTTCGTCCCGAACCTTAGCGCGAGTTCTGAGTGTTTGGCACCTACTCTGCAACGGCATCCACCGTTCCCGACGACAACCACCGTCGTCCCCGGACGAAACCACGTCCGTACATGGACACGAAGCCCCAGAGCTCCGAAAAGACTACCTGAAGCAGGTCCACCAATTTGTAACATGTAACGGTCACCCAGGCAAGTGCTGATGACACTCGCCGTTGCTTAACTTGCGTGATCACGAGAGAGACTACATCACTAGAAAAGCTAGCTCACTAGCGAGACAGTATAAGTTCCCTCTTATACTGACCGCTACATATTTAACCGCTGGAAAATAGATGAAATATTGCCAAAATGGCGTAAAACCGTTACGTAATCAATCAATCGTTATGATACAGTTGTATAGACTTCCATATCATGTTGTATGGATGATATAGGAAGGACTTGGTTTCATTAACATCATTCTATGTGTATATTAGTAAGTCAGCACAATTACTTTTTTTTTGTCTGTTGAACAGCTATTTGACTCACGCTACTGCGATGCCAGATGTAGATGAAGTGAAATCTTTCTAACAAAGGTCAAGGACAAAATAAACCTTTACCGGTCTGGTAGCTGCATCAAGTCCACAGGTGCATGCAAAAGCAATCACCATAACAGTCACAATCCGAGTAACATCCATTCTTTGGCAGTGCTGCTTTTCCCGTCTGATAATAAAAAGACATACCTTAAAAACTGTGACAAGGGGTATATATACAAACCAGAGTTGCGCGTAGAAAATATTTCCAAATAATTAACCAAGTTCAACAACGTGTAAGTATTTTGAACATCAAAGACAATTCAAAAATTAATAACTGTTGTTCAAATGAAGGTTTCTTTTTCATATATCAAGTATATGTTTATTGACACTGACCTTTACAAAATGACCTTGCGTGACCTTTGTCTGAATCCCATTTCCCTATTACTATTTGTGTGGTGTTGAAATTTTTCTTACATAATGTATGTCCTGAGTAACCTTGACCTTTCCAAAATGACCTTAGTCCAAAAGTCCCTGTTGCAAGGAATATTTGTGATCAATTTCACTGTCATGATCGTGTGCAGGATTGGACAAAACAAGATGGCAGACGGCATTTCCAAACAAAGGTAGGCTCTTAAAAATCTTCATTTTACCGACTTATTAGTCGACGAATTTATGAATTTAAAACACTGCCCGGCCAGGGAGGCATCATTAAGTTGATTGGTTGTTGGAATTCTTACTCATGTACACGTACAACTCTAAATTCATTGATCGAAGTTGACGATGTTGCCTCGATAGAATTCGAAGCGGGCGAAGATGTTTCTAATCATGTTTTCATGCATTTTAAGAAAGATACTTTCGGTAAAATAGACTCTGCACATATCTTTTGATGAAAACTTGAACCAGTGTATGCGATTTGTCCCTTAAATTGCCTTGGTTAGATATATATCTTGACTTGAACATTTGCTAATGTGCAGGATTGGACTATGGTCGTTTCCACGATAAACGTGCCGGATTGGACCTCGATTTTGGTTCAGGATTGGACCCTTTCTTAAATACATGCATATTATCAATATAGAAAAATCTGTTGAAAAGGCAAGTGAACAATTTGTATGCTATGAAAATTGCGAAGTTGAAAAAATTATCCAAGAGCTTGTTCTGCGTATAGTCAGTTTATAAATCGAGGTAAGCTACTGACAAACAAGTTGATGGTACAGGGGTTTCAACAGTCTCGATTGAAGTAAGCATTTCGCAAATTCTATGGTCGTTATAACGATCTAGTTCGTCAATACCACCTATCATTGGGTCAAATGCTGTCTGACGTGGATCTGGGTTAGAATAGGTCCTCAGTACCCCCTTGCTTCACGTAAGAGGCGACTAAATGGGGCGGTCCTTCGGACGAAACCGCAAAAACCGAAGTCCCGTGTCGCAGCGGGTGTGGCACGATAAAGATCCCTCCCTGTTCAATGGCCACAAGCGCCGAGCATAGGCCTAAAATTTGCAGCCCTTCACCGGCAGTGGTGACGTCTCCATATGAGTGAAATATTCTCGAGCGGGACGTTAAATAATATTCAATCAATCAAAGCATGGCCAATCAGCTTTGTCGAGTTTCCAGTTTTTAACAGGATTGTTTTCTGGAGGATTATTTGCTTTAACAATAATAGGGAAATGATCGCTTCCGCACAAATCATCATGTACAGACCAGTTTAAATCCAAAAGTAAAGAGGGATCAACTATATTATATGGATTGAAGAATATGAACCATTACCTAGGTGAAGATACGTGTTAGAGCCGTCGTTTAAAATACAAAGATTGTGGTGAGATATTGCATCTTCCAGGTTTTTTTAAAATTACCTTTATATGTTATATTGTCACTACCACCCCATAGCAGGTTATGGGGCGTTGAAATCGCCCATAAGTAAGAAAGGGCTGGAAGTTGTTGTATTAAATCTATAAGTTCCCGATATTGTAGTTGATAGTTTGGAGGAATATATACAGAACAAATGGTAATTGTTTTAACAAGAGAAAGACGAATTGCTATTGCTTGAAGATTTGTTTTCAACTTAATTTGGCTATAAATGTAGTTGTTACGGAAGAACCAACAGAGGTTCTGTCTGTTTGAGCGTAATGGTTATACGTTGTATGGGTTTTTATATATTTATCTTATCTGTATCTTTCAGATGTGTTTCTTGTAAACATATGACTACCGGGTTATGGTTCTGAATGAGTAACGATATTTAATTGAAATTTACTTTAAAACCTCGACAATTCTATTGAATAAAAATGTTGGATGATTCATGATTACTTATGTGTTACCAGAGTTATCTTCCCTTTGTTATGTTTTGGAAAAAGACTCGGGATTTACTTCCCCTCAAGCACTTCTCAACACGGTCTGGTTAAACAATACACTTCACCTGGGGATCCGGGAACACCAGGAACATTATAATCTTTGTTGGGGGATATTTCCCTTCAAAAAACACCGGAAGGTATCGAATATTTGCAGCATTTTGAAAGGCAAACGAAAACACGCACTGGCGCAGATGCCCGGGATACCAGAAAAGTTCTCGGAGGAAAATTTTCGAACCCCGAATAAAATAAAAATGACCCCATTAACGTTTACAAAAGATATGCAAGTTTGAGACCAGAGGGATTTTCTAATCCGACTGACCATTTTTACATTACACCTCGCACAATCCCATTATCAAATGAAAAAAGCGCAAAATGATTCATCAAAGAAAAACTTGGTATCAACACTATTGGAAAAATGATGAGAAAAATGTCTACAGATTGCTGAATCTGGGAAACGCTTAACAAATACTAGTACCCGAAAATACTGCGTGCAGAAACAGAAAAAATAATATTGCCCCCACTGGCATAATGCAAGTTACCATAAAAATATCAACTCCATCAATAATTACTCAGAAATTACAATCAGAAAATAAAAAGATATGTCCACACTATTATCATTGACAAGGAATCAACCGCCTACTGGACAGGCCTCATCTACAGTACCTCGACCTGCTGCTGTACCCAGAATTCAACAAACACGATCTCTTTTCTCTGGAGCCATATCAAATCTCAACATCTTTACTTACCAAAGTGCCTCACAGGGATTTTTCTCGCCCTCAGATCCAAAGAAACCACGAGAATAAAATCCATATACACAAACACTTCTACTTCTCATTGTAAACTGTTCAATTTTCTAATAACGCTGCATTACAATATCGTTGTTACACATGTTTATTTTAAAAAGAAGGCGACATCAAACGTCTATCAGTAGGTCAGACCTAAGTCAAAAATAAATACTAGGTCAATAGTTGTTCTATTTTGTTGGAATGGCAAAGCCAGTATTAGTTATAACATATAATGCCTTCTAAAACAATTTTTATCAATGGTTTCTTTATAAAAATGCCCTTTTGTACTGTGTATGAATGGATTATAAGCGCACTATTTTTCCCGCGTAAGGAAGACAGATGAGCACGACGTCTGAGCCACGGATTCAAAACAAATTCAATAAGCTGTTTCTACCATACTGGGAATCATCTCAAAATTAAGTGAAAAGAAGACGTATGAGTTAAATAGAACATATATAATTGCGGATTTTGACATTTGGTTTATCCAACTCCTTGATATGGTGTCAGCCTCGCGAATGAATACACCATATCAACTCGTTGGATAAACCAAGTATCAAAACACGCAATATAGATATCCTCTGTTTATCTAACGGGTGTTTTGAAAAACTCGTGGTTTATAAAAAAAAAAAATCGAGTGCAAACAAATGCTGGAAATTTTATTTCTTTCTGAAAACTACTTCAAAAGTCATTTAGATTCGAGATAGAAACTTAATCCTATTCTAAGTTTATGGTCTTGAGGCCAGGTTTTTGAAATGCAAACACCCAATTTTTGTAGTGGACAGTATAGAGGGAACTTGTACCGCCTCTCTAGTGGGCTAGCTTTTATAGTGATGAAACGTGAAGATAACGAACAGTGATCAATCTCACAACTCCTAAAATCAATACAAAATAAATAGTTGGGCAAACACGGACCTCTGAACACACCAGGGGTGGGATCAGGTGCCAAGGAGGAGTAAGCATCCCCTGTCGACCGGTCACACCCGCCGTGAGCCCTATATCCTGATCAGATAAACAGAGTTATCCGTAGTCAAAATCAGTATGCCAACAACGACCTAACAATCGGTATGAAACAAGTCAGACAACATTTGACCCAATGATAAATAGGTTGTATTGACGAACTAGATTGTTATAACGACCATAGAATTTGCAAAATGCTGACTTTAATCGAGACTGTTGAAACCTCTGTATCATCAACTTGTTTGTCGGTAGCTTGCCTCGATTTAAAAACTGACCATAGGCACAAGATAATCGAACACTGTTGCTACATAAATATGGTAAGTTGACGGTGGAGAAGCTGAAATCATGCTGTTTGTCATACAGTTGAGTTGTCAGTTTGCCGTCAATGCCCACCTCCAACAAAACATCAAAGTACGAAGCAGAAGTGGACGACTCTGGTGTCTTTTATTTCGAGCTCACAGCGATATACTGAATCGACATATGAATGAAAGTTATAATTGTCAATGGACAAAACGTCGATATATCTAAATGTGGAATTGAAGGCCACAGCAAGGGAATTTTTCTTCTCACGTAGAAGTTTTTGAATAAATTCTGCTTCATGTGAATATAGAAACAGGTCAGCTAACAAAGGAGCACAATTCATTCCCATGGGAACTCCAACAAACTGTTGGAAGACCTGATCACCAAAGACCACGAAGATATTGTCAATAAGGAACTCTTGCATATTTTTTATTTCAACTTCAGAGTACTTGTGCATGGCATCCGAGTGGTGTTTAACAAAGTAATTTTTTGGATGATTGATCACTAGATATGAATATTTCCGTTTTCCATTTTTGATGAAGAAGCAACTGTCTATGATGTTAAAAAGTCTAGTCTTTAATTTATCGTGAGGAATGGTCGTGTTGAAAAGTCATAGGTTTTGATGTTATTGATTTGGGAAAAGTTTAAATTTGCGATTTTAAGTTCACTAAAAGTTCTTTAGAATTTTTTTTAGAATCCACATTTGATTTAACACCACTTCTGGCATATGTTGTCGCACAGTAAGTTTGAAGTTACCAAAAATGAAAATTATTTCTTAAATAAACAACATCCCATTGTTTAAAACTTACGAAGGAAACAATAAATTTTCTGAATAATGTGAGCACAATTTCGTAGAAGTAATATTACCTTCTATCAAAACCAAGGGCAAGGTCATTGTGCTGACTATTGTCTTTCCATTCGTTTACGGCCTAGCGACTTTCAATGTAGATCAAACAGCATACCGTTACGATCAGAATTGTCAAGCGAGTCACATCCTCGCGTGACAATGGTTTCTGAGGGTGATTTACTTCAATTTTAAAAGAATACTATGAAGAGAAAAGTGTGAATGTGTTCAGTATAATTGTAATGTCGGACATTTACGAGTCTCAGACACGCTTCAGCGAAGCTGTGGTATTACAGGAACCCCGTATGACGAAGTAAAAATCCCACATACAAAGTACATTTCCTCCACAGCGTTACCCGTGACAATCTGATAACACTTTAAGGAGGCTTGCTTTTAAAAATGGATGCATAGGTCAATAATTATTTTAAACTTGTAATAACACTTTAAGGAGGCTTGCTTTTAAAAATGGATGCATAGGTCAATAATTTTCTTAAACTTGTAATACCACTTTAAGGAGGCTTGCTTTTAAAAATGGATGCATAGGTCAATAATTATTTTAAACTTGTAATAACACTTTAAGGAGGCTTGCTTTTAAAAATGGATGCATAGGTCAATAATTATCTTAAACTTGTAATAACACTTTAAGGAGGCTTGCTTTTAAAAATGGATGTATAGGTCAATAATTATCTTAAACTTGTAATAACACTTTAAGGAGGCTTGCTTTTAAAAATGGATGCATAGGTCAATAATTATTTTAAACTTGTAATAACACTTTAAGGAGGCTTGCTTTTAAAAATGGATGCATAGATCAATAATTATTTTAAACTTGTAATAACACTTTAAGGAGGCTTGCTTTTAAAAATGGATGCATAGGTCAATAATTATCTTAAACTTGTAAAAGTTTCAGGGTAGAATTTATGATGTAGTGTCCTTCTCCATATAAATGCAATAACTCTGTAAAAAGATTTCCACTGTATTGGACATAATTGAGAAATCGTGGTCAAAACTTAAATGGCATGCGTTTGGTTGGTTGTGTATTAACGTCCTTCTCAAGAATATTTCACTCGTATCCATGGAGACGTAGTCCGAAAAATGCAAGGTGAAGATAACAAACAGTGATCAATCTCCTAACTCCTATAAGCAATACAAAATAGATAGTTGGGCATACACGGACCCCTGGACACACCAGAGGTGGGATCAGGTGCCTAGGAGGAGTAAGCATCCCCTGTTGACCGGTCACACCCACCGTGATCAGGTAAACGGAGTTATCCACAGTCAAAATCAGTGTGCCAAGAACGGCTTAACAATCGGTATGAAACACGTCAATCTCTGACGTTTTCCAGCTTTTTGATATTTACCGTGCGTGTTTCGGACTAATGGAGACGTCATCATTACCGGTGAAGGGCTGCACAATTTAGGCATATACTCGGCGCTTATGGCAGGGAGGGATTTATATCGTGTCACACCTGCTGTGACACAGGGCTTCAGTGTTTGCTGTTTCATCCGAACGACAGCCTCATTTGTTCGCCTCTTACGGCAAGCAAGGGCTACACTTAGGACCTATTCCAACTCAAATCCCCACGTGAAAATGGCATAATTTAGTATGAAAGATAACGAACAGTGTGATCAATCTCGTAACTCCCGTAAGCAATACAAAATAGAGAGTTGGGCAAACACAAACCCCTGATTGTCATCATTTTGAAAAAAAAAGGTTTGTAACAAGTGCCATTAAAACGCATCTGCCATAAGGACAATTACTCGCTGTTAATTCATTTTTACAGTATGTCATTAGTAGAAAAAAGAAAGTCGAAGTCGGAAAATTAGTAAACGCGCAAATTGGCTCTTGAAAACCATTTTGTCATAGTTAAAAAGATTAATTTTTTTAATATCAATAAAGATGTTTCAATAAAAATGAAATATCAAGAAGCTTTCTGAGAACCTAAATGCGTGAACATGAAGATTTACGACGAGACGTGGGTGTAGGCCATGTCTGTCCACTTATCTAATAAGAAAAGGTAACACACAAACTTTGATATTATGAAAAACTTATAACCAATAAATTTAACGGCTTCGATTTCACAAACTCCTCCATCAGAGGGAGAGTGTTTGGTTCAGCGGTACTCATTTAAACACTCAATACAATACCGGCAATGGTGACGTCTTCAAATAAGTGAAACATTCTCGAAACAATACAAAATCAATCAATTAATGTCAGCAGATACTAAGTATCATGATCTGGTTTTTGTGTGACCTTGGTAAATTTAACGTTGGCTCACGGCGGGTATGACCGTTCGATGATTACTCCTAGGTATCTAATCCCACCACCGGTGTGTCCAGGAGTTCGTATTTGCCCTACTCGTAATATTGTATCCTTTATGAAAGGTAAAGATATGTTCAGTGATCAATCTCATAACTCCTGTAAGCAATACAAAATAGAGAGTTTGACAAACACGGACCCCTGGACACACCAGAAACACAGACTTATGAGATTGACCACTGTTCCTTATCTGCAACTTTTCTAAACAATATAAAGTCTCTTTCTTACAAGATACATGTAGCACGGACCTATATTTCTAACGTTTTTACTACTCACCTGATCTTTGCAAAATGACCTTCAAATCTGTTTGTAGAAATCAACCGTCCAGTAAAATGTGATGAATCACCAATTTTTAACTAGATCAGGTGTTCTAGGCCATTTAGCGGTGAAAGCTATCGTGCCGTCACCAACAACGTCATGGGAACCTCAATTTCGAAAGTCTCATTTAAAACATCTTTAATTTAAACTTCCAGAATCTAGTGTCGAGCGCTCAGAGAAGGGGTAGCAACTTCATAATATCGCCTCTGGTCTAGCACGGTCACAGTTCAACCCCGCGGCCATCCTTTAATGGATCTAATCATGACAACCTAGTGGTTTACAAGTAGGTACTCGCTTCACAGTCGTAAGTTCCTGGGTTTGATTTTTGATATGACTTTAGTAACGGAAGTCGTGATTGGCCCTCGCATTTCATCTAATTAAAAACTGCCTGGGACGCACATTAACAAAGTGAATACTACCGAATGAGCTTTAGTGATCTCTGTGGTTTAGTGGACACATGAGGCCCCGTGGAGATCCGGCTTAGAATGGGTCCTCATTACCCCTTGCTTTTTGTAAGAGACGACCAATTGGGGATGTCCTTCGAACGAGACCGCAAAAACTGAGGCCCCGTGTCCCAGCAAGTGTGGCACGATAAAAGACCCTTCCCTGCGTAAGGGCCGAGCATAGGCCTAGATTTTGCAGCTGTTCGCCGGCAATGGTGATGCATCCATGTGAGTGAAAAATTCTTGAGAGGGACGCCAAATATTATACAATCAATTAATAGAATTTTTTAAAGGTCATTTGATAGGTCAACTTTAAAACGTGTAGACTAAGACCGGTAGCAACACGCAGCCCACGTAGCAAGCGACGCATCTCTTCGCGACAGAACACATAGCCAACTTTCACTACATCTTGAACAAAATGCGTTATAAGACCAAAACCTCCGGCCAAGACTGAGAACAATCAATCTCCGAAAAGGCAACACCATTTCTTTAAAAATGGTTTCTGCCTTCTACTTGTTTCTTGTTGAAACAATGAAATGTTGAAAAAAAAAAACATATAGAAATATTCATTAAGAAAGTTGACGCAAGTTTCAGTATTGATTGTTTTTCTGAAAGGAATCTTACCTTTTTCAGATGTCTGTCAAGTCAGTAATGAAAAATTTACGATTTCCACTTTCAATTTTAGCTTTTAATTATAGTAATCAGCATCGACAAAAGAGCTGTTCAGACTTGATTAATTACAAAACAGCCTGAGGAGGTTTCTAAACAGCATGCCCCAGGGGCACCTGTTTCCCGAAACGTTACAAATAAACATGCAGACCTCATGTCTAATGAGCACTACCTGACGTTAAACATTTGTTAGAACGCATCTTTACCACTAAAGTACGCAGCAGAACCTACAATCTTAACAAGCCATAAACGGATTTTTAGAAAATAAACCTGTAGAGTACTTCATCTATGCGAATGGGAAACGGGAAGACCGTACTATTGACGTAATTTAGGAACAAAAACAAATGAGTCGCAACATATTCACTGTCAGTCTGACACACACGTTATTGTTTTAATAAATGTGTTTGATGAAGTTATTGCGAATGTGAAAAGAAATTGAAATTAGATTTACCTGACTGTTTTTCTTAATTGATATACATGTATATAACTTTGAGTGAGAAGGTCCGCTTCTAGATCGTGCATTAATTCACGTTATAGATCTTATCGAGTACGTCAGTGAATTGCACGTGTACGGGGAAAATGGTGCAAGGATTGCAAACAAGTTAGAAAATATGCTAATGTAAAATATACAACGTAAACTTAGGAGGTGTTTGTTTTAAATAAAAATCGAATGTAACTGAATGCATATGTGACCGAACTTTATTGTGGTAGCGTTGTCGCTAAAATGTAGACCTCGATATCAAATATAGTAGTAACTTTGGCTAGGGTTCATATTTAACCTGGCCTTCCTTAGAGAACTTTGTCCAAATAGTTAATTCGATTTACTAACTGGCATTTTACGCCCCCTTGAGAATTTTTCACTCATTTATAGTATTCCACATGTACCTCTATGCTTGCATGGCTAAATATAAATATTATTTATCCGAAGAAGGAGTTGGGCAAACACGGATCCCTGGACATAGAAGGGGTGGGATCAGGTGCGTAGGAGAAGTAAGCATCCCCTGTAAACCGGTGACACCTGCCGTGAGCTATGTCTTGATCAAGTAAACGGAGTAACCCATATTAAAAATCAGTGTGCCAAGAACGCCTAAGTCGGCATTATTGATTGATTGTATGTTGTTTAAAGTCCCTCTTGAGAATTTGTCATCCATATGGAGACATTAAATGCTTCTTCAACAAAAATGGAAAAAACGGAAATATTCATATCTAGTGATCAGTCATCCAAAAAATTACTTTGTTAAAACACCACTCGGATTCCATGCACAAGTACTCTGAACTTGAAATAAAAAATATGCTAGAGTTCCTCATTGACAATATCTTCGTGGTCTTTGGTAATCAGGTCTTCCAACACTGTTGGAATTCTCATGGGCACGAATTGTGCTCCTTTGTTAGCTGACCTGTTTCTATATTCCTATGAAGCAGAATTTATTTAAACACTTCTACATAAGAAAAACAAATCTCTTCTGTGGCCTTCAATTCGACATTTAGATATAGCGACGACGTTTTGTGTGTTAACAATAACTTTCATTCATATGTCGATTCGATATATCCCTGTGAGCTCGAAATAAAAGACACCACAGAGTCGTCCACTTCTGCTTCATACTTAGATATTTTATTGAAAGTAGACATTAATGGCATGATTTCAGCTTCTCCATCGCCAACTTCCTATATTTATATCAAAAGTGAATTCGTCTTTTTTATATCATGCAAGGTGAAGATAACGAGGAGTGATCAATCTCATAACTCCTACAAGCAATACAAAATAGATAGTTGGGCAAACACGGACCCCTGGACACACCAGAGGTGGGATCAGGTGCCTAGGAGGAGTAGGTTATGGTAAAAGGGAAAATTGTGGAACCAGGATAGGAATGGTTGGAAATCAACTACTATTCGAGTAGAGACTAAACCAAGAAAAAAGACAAATTTATAATTAGGTTTAGGTCTTTAACCAAGTCAATAAACTGTGACATGTAGATAATCATGAATAATTAAGCTATATTGTAGTATTACTATGCTAGAAGTTTTAATGAGTGTAGTATTCTTAATTCTTATCTACAGAGATAGGAAACATGGATGTAAACTAACATTTCATGCTATTTTTCCACGTCCAAGGGCCATAACTTAATGGAAAATCATAGGACCAAGATGAAATTCAAACTTGATCTGTAACTTGTTATGGCAAAGCAATGTACCTAATATCAAATGAATACTTGCAAGCACAACCAAAAAACGTCCGGAAAACTGATAATGCATGCTATTTTTCTAAGTCCAAGGGCCATAACTAAGTGAAAAATAAACGGACCGAGACGAAATTCAAACTTGATCTTTAACTTGTTATGACAAAGCAATGTACCAAATATCAAATGAATATCTGCAAGCACAACCAAAAAAAGTCTGGAAAACTGATTATTCATGCTATTTTTCTAAGTCCAAGGGCCATAATTAGGTGAAAATTCAACGGACCGAGACGAAGTTCGAACTTCATCTGTAACTTGTTATGGCAAAGCCACATACCAAATATAAAATAAATATCTGCAAGAACAGAGAAAGAAGAGCGGAAAACTGGACTGACGGACAGAGCGCAAACCTAAAGTCCCCTCGACTTCGTCGGTAGGGGACTAAAAAGCACAATATCATCAAGAAACACATCCACACACAGACTTCTATGGCGTTCCATAGTGAACAACAATTAACATTTCGAGTGATGGTCAATTCAATCACGCGTGAAATTTAAACGGAGTGCATTTAGTGTCATCATTTAATGAAAAGTCCTCACAGTATATTAAATGTAACAGTTTTAATTCATTGATTGTGTATTGTTTAATGTCCCACTCGAGAATTTTTCACTATGTAGAAGCATCCCCATTGCTGTTGTGGAGATGTCACCATTACCGGTGAAGGGCTGCAAAAACTAGGCCTATACTCGGCGCTTATGGCCATTGAGCAGGGGGGGGGGGGGTGTTCTTTATCGTGTCACACCTGCTGTGACACGGGACCTCGGTTATTGCAGTCTCATCCAAAGGACCGCCCCATTTATTCGCTTCTTATGACAAGCAAAAGATACTGAGGACCTATTCTAAACCGGATCCACACGGGACTGTAATAGTTTCAAAGTAATTTATATGAAAGAAAAAGAATTCAGTTCGTCGACCTTAAATGTATGTTGCTTGCAAAATACTGCTTTATTCAATACCGATCCGTACCGGATCATCCGAACTGTTAATCATCCACGATAATTAATATAATTAAGATATATCAATGGGAAAATAAGATGCAATGGATAGAGGAGATTATGGTTTAATGATTTTAGAACTCTCATAAAGAGTCCATAAATCCCCAGTTAATTAAATCAATTCTTTTAGTCTGTATAGATTATATAGAACTCTTTTAGTCTGTTTAGCGCGCATTTAATGTGGATATGGATGGATATAAATTACTTCATTTCAACTCTGTTTTAGACTAAATATTTTTTCATTTATTCTTTTTTTTTTAATATTCACATAATCATTGATAAAAGTAATGAAGGTACAAATTAACCATTTTATACATTCTCACACTGTCTCGCACTCTTCCACACTACTATCATACAGCATTGAATACTTCTTACTCTAAGTTAAAGATCATAAATAGTTTTCCCAAAGTCTGTCAAATTTCAAAACTTCACATGATTTAATTGCTGCAATTTTTCAACTTTGTATTTGAAAAAACGATAATGTACCAGCCCAGTAATATGAGGAGTTTTGTTTTGAACACTTGAAAATATATTGATTGGTATACAGAATTATGAACAAAAATAACATTAAAACGAATTCTTTTTATGTTTTTCTGAAACTATGTGTGCTACGATTATTTGAAAGTGATAAAGTTTCAGAACAAGATATAAACATATGTTGTATTGTTTCTACATCTTTTACAAAATTAAGTCATCTGAAGTGATAGTGATTTTCTTGAGGTAATATTTCGTAGGAAAAAGCTTGTAAAGAATTCGGTTTTGCAGCGATTGAACTTGAGTATCAATGTTTGTTTTAAAACAAACTTTAAACAACTTCTTGACATAAAACTTAAATTGAATGTTGCTTTAAAAATATGATAATAATACACCTTACCATATGTTAAAAACACCGCTGTGGCCGAGAGGTTAGAGCGTTAGAGGTTAGAATCCCGGCCGCGACATATCTAAGTCGTTAAAACAGGTAGTGACAGTTCCATCGGCATCAGGTATGAATGTCACGGGTCCTCGGAGATGACCTTAAAAACGGATGCCCCATGTCATAGTAGGTGTGGCACGCTATAGAATCCTCACAGCTCAATGGCCGTAAGCGCCGAGCACAGGCCTAAATTTGAAGCCCCTCAACGGTCTTGGTGACGTCTCCATATGAGTGAATAATTCTCGAGCGAGACGTTAAGCAAGAAACAATCAATCAATCATATGTTATTTTTTTTAGTCAGACAAAATTAATACATCATGTGGGGGATGTTGGAATCAGCATGTCCATATGTCTGTAGACATGATTTTGTCAAGACATATTCTGAGAGTCAGATGCGTAAAGACTGGAAAATTGTATGTAATCTATAGTCACTATATTAAGAAGTGCACCTGATATTTTCATCGTGATTGGGCATTGTTTGTCCGGTTACTGTCTGTCTGTCAGCTTCATCTACTTGGTTTTCCACACCTTTGTCATCTTACTTTAATTTAGGAAGCTGGAATTTAGTATGTGGTTCTTACTATATTTTTACAGATGAAGTTTGTGTTTCGTCACAGTTCAGTGATTTATAAGAGATGTATGGGACCCTGTGCCGGGTAGTTTTTCTTCGGACTTTGTTCCACTCTGAGTTAACTTAGGGAATTGGAATTTGAAGAGAAAATTGACATCTTGTCAGAATGAAGAAAATGTACGAGGAATATTAAAATTACGTATTAGACACATCAAAACAAAAGTGCATACCATATATCCTTCTTTGTTTAGTCAACCAGAAGTGATTAAAAAAAAACATTAGATAGCTTACATGAGAAATAATGGTTTGGCTCCAGCTGAGAAAGCTTGTAACAACATATGTCTTTGTAAGGATCATTATTACAATTGTATTTTAACGAACTGAATGGTAGACACATAGCCCTCATAACCTTGGTCAACTAATAGCCAACGTTATTGCAAAGACGCTCACAATTCTACCAGGATATGTTGGTTCTGAACCATTACCTTGCTGAAAACAAAACTATAAACACCAGCATGCTTTACTCATTTAGAGAAATCGTGAAATTATTAATCTGAAAAGATAACAGGACATTTGAGGTAAGTGGCCACGTTGCGCCCGGGGGGGGGGGGGGGGGGGTTGTCGGAGAAATATCAACACACAAGGTGCATTAACAACAAAACAAAAGCCTTGTGTTGAGCACACGTGCAAGTAAAATCTAAATGGTTGCAACAACATGGGGACAGGGATGGTTCAGGAGTTATCAGTTTGTTTTGTTTCCAAGAGATTTCTCCCTAGTTGACAGTACTTGCTGGCACGAAGTACTCCAAGGTGAGCCTCCTCTCCTTTAAAAAGAGGTGGAGGGGGCCCCCCAAGTCTGGCTTACACCCTCAATCTTGGTTGACAGATGGGTAAAAACTGACCAGAAATAACCCAAAATGTCCCTAAATTCCTCCAGATCCGCCACAAACATTGATATAATGTTCCTCCATCCACAGAACCCTCCCTGTTGTAGGGCATCCCATCAATGAAAGAGTTTGATAGAATTGGCTAAAGGAAAAAAGCCCCTCTTGACGATTCCGAAGATATACTCGGTTCCCTGACTCTACGAGATGTAACCGATCGACAGGGGATC
Organism: Ostrea edulis; assembly: GCF_947568905.1. NCBI lineage: Eukaryota > Metazoa > Mollusca > Bivalvia > Ostreida > Ostreidae > Ostrea > Ostrea edulis. The sequence continues at coordinate 2,433,376 of NC_079165.1, forward strand.
CCACCTCTGGTATATCCAGGTGTCCATGCTTGGCTGATCCCACCTCTGGTATATCAAGGGGTCCGTGTTTGTCTGATCCCACCTCTGGTGTATCCAGGGGTCCGTGTTTGGCTGATCCCACCTCTGGTATATCCAGGGGCCCATGTTTGTCTGATCCCATCCCAGGTATATCCAGGGGCCTGTGTTTAACTCCTTGTATTGCTTATAGGAGTTATGAGATTATTCACTGCTCATTATCTTCACCTTTCACCCTGTCCGCTTAATATCTTGAGAACCCCTTGCTTGACAGACATCAAACTTGGTACACCGATACATCCTAAGGAGTAGATGACCCTTATTGATTTTATGGTCAAGGGTTAAACTGCATATAGGAATGTACTGTCCGCTCGATATCCTGAGAACCCTTGATTGACATACATTTAACTTAGTACACTGGTACATCATAAGGAGTATTGATTGATTGAATATTATGTCACGTCCCTCTCGTGAATAGTTCACTCATATGGAGACGTCACCACTGCCGGTGAAGGACTGCAAAATTTAAGCATATGCTCGGCACTTATGGCCATTGAGCAGGGAGGGATCTTTATCGTGCCACACCTGCTGTAACACGGGACCTCGATTTTCGTGGTCTCATTCGAAGGACCGCTCTATTTAGTAGCCTCTTACGACAATCAAGAGGTACTGAGGACTTATTCTAACCCGAATCCTCTCATAAGGAGTAGATCACGCCTTAAAAAGAAATGGGTTCACATGGTCAAGGGTCAAACTGGACATAATATACGGTCTCCTACATTTTAAGAATCATTTGCTTGTTTCTTTTTTTTTTAGAGCTTGCTTCGAGTGATGTAAATTAAGCGTTTAGAGGGCCGAGTGGTTAGTGCATCGCGCTCAAAATCACAAGGCCTCTCGCCTCTGGTCGGAGCGGGTTCGAATCCCGCTCGCGCCAGTAAGTGAGAAATTTCCCAGTTTACTTTCGTAAGGTCGGTGGTCTTTTCCCAGATACATTGTATATGAGTGAAATATTCTCGAGGGGACGTTAAACAACATTCAATCAATCTGACCCCAGGGTGGGGCCAAACTAAGTATATAGTGTTTATGTGTAAGTTTGCTGATACTGTATGCAAGGTGAAGATAACGAACAGTGATCAATCTCATAACTCCTACAAGCAATACAAAATAGATAGTTGGGCAAACACGGACCCCTGGACACAACAGAGGTGGGATCAGGTGCATAGGAGGAGTAAGCATCCCCTGTTGACCGGTCACACCCGCCGTGAGCCCCATATCCTGATCAGGTAAACGGAGTTATCCGCAGTCAAATCAGTGTGCCAAGAACGGCTTAACAATCGGTATGAAACACATCAGACAGCATTTGACCCAATGCGAGGTTGTATTGACGAACTAGATCGTTATAACGACCATAGAATAAAATTTAAATGCATACTAAGGAATAGCAAAAAAAAAAAAAATGTTGAATTTCACAACCCAGGGTTTTTTTTTACTCTAGGATGGGTCCAAATTAGTCATATCTTTTAATGTTAATACGCCTATTATATTATGTGAAGCCTTTCATCAGTGTATTCACTTATGAGGGCATTGAAGTTTTAAGAAGACATATTGTATTTGGGTTTTCTCTTCCACCAATAAAAAACTGGGCGCCACCAGATAACTGAAAAATTGTTGAGTGTGGCGGAAAACATCAATCTTGTTTATACTTTAGCTGAATGTTAAAATTTAGCTTAGATATCCAAAACATGATTTTTGTTTTCTAGATTTCATAGCCCTTGGGAGTAGTGATAATTTTTCACTAGTAATCAGGTGACCGATAAGGACTGTGAGCCTCTTGTTTGGATGACTGATCACTAGGTATGAATATTTCCTTTTTCCATTGTTGTTGACGAAGTGCTTCAACTGTCTCTGGTGTCAAAACGTCTAGTCTTTAATTTCTCATGAAGAATGGTCGTGTCAAGTATTGGAAAGTCATACGTTTTGATATTATTGTATTCAAAAAAATGTTTTGCGATTTCAACTTTACTACAAGTTCTTCAGAATATTTTAGAATCCACATTTGATTTACACTTCTAGCATATGTAGTGGCATAGTATGTTTGCAGTTTCTCCTTCCCAGCCGTTAATACTTTCGTGAAAAGCAATGGGCTTTTTCAAACATCATTGTAAGGGTTGAAAATTTTATTGAAGATAGATGTTAACGGCAAATAAATACCTCAGCTTTATGAAAACGGGTTGACTTCATCTTCTCTATCATCAACTTTCCATAAATATGTAGTTGCAGAACTGTACCTCTCTGAGAACGTACCAGTATTGGGACAAATCAAAGAGCTACAGACCCCCCCCCCCCCCCCCTCCTTTAAGAAAACTTTGTGTCGAAGATTCATTAGCTGTTTTTAAAAACAAACTTAAAACATATCTTTTTAAACTTGCATTTATTCTGTAATTTGGTATTTATGTATACAGGTATTAAAAATAACACTTCAGCTTTAGCATTATTTTATGCCCTTTTCTATGTATTTATCGTTCTTTGTTTTTAGTTGTTTTTCATTGTTTACATATAAAACGCTTTAGGGCAATTGTCTTAATTAGATATTTTACGTATAAATACACAGTAATGAATAATTTACGGCGCACAAAAAAATGCGCACGTTTTGGGCCTTATATCGTTGTATTCTTGTATTGCTGTCTCATAAATTTAATATAAAAAATTGATTATATTTTTATGCCCCCTTTGAAAAAGAGGGGGCATATTGTTTTGCACCTGTCGGTCGGTCGGTCTGTCTGTCGGTCTGTAGACCATGTGTTGTCCGCTCAATATCTTGAGAACCATTCACTTGATGATAATGATATTTCATATGTGGGTTAGTTATGAGTAGAAGAGGATCCCTATTGTTTTTCAGGTCAAAAGGTCAAGGGTCAATCTACTCTGGACATACGAATATAATGTCCGCTCAATATCTTGAGAACCCTTTGCTTGAGAGACATCAAACTTGGCACACTGGTACATCCTAAGGAGTAGATGACCCCTATTGATTTTCAGATCACATGGTCAAAGGTCAAGGGTCAAACTGAACATTGGAATATACTGTCAGCTCCATATCTTGAGAACCCTTTGCTTGACAGACTTTAAACTTAGTACACTGGTACATCTTCAGGAGAAGATGACAACTATTGATTTTGAAGTCGCGTGGTCAAAGGTCAAGGGTTAAACTGTACATAGGAATATACTGTCCGCTCAATATCTTGAGAACCCTTTGCTTGACAGACATCAAACTTGGTACACTGGTACATCTTCAGGAGAAGATGACTACTAATTATTTTAAAGTCACATGGTCATAAGTCAAGGGTCAAATTGGACATAGGAATATACTGTCCGTTCAATATCTTGAGAACCCTTTGCTTGACAGACATCAAACTTGGTACACTGGTACATCTTCAGGAGTTGATGACCCCTATTGATTTTTAGGTCACATGGTCAATCCACTCTTGACATAGGAAGATATTGTCTGCTCAATATTTTGAATTGATGATACTACTCTCAATTAAATGATGTGTGTGTATAACCCTTTTCAATTTTGCACCATGGGGGGGGGGGCATATGTGTTTTACAAACATCTCTTGTTTTCCTACTATTATTCATTATAGCCCCACACGAGCCAAAAACTCACAACTTCAAATGATTTCGTTTGTTGGCGCAGCCATGCTAGGTTTTACGCACTGCCATTCTGGAGAGAACTTGTATCAAATCGTAAAACTCATAATATTCGTTTAGAATTACAAAAATGAACCGTGTTGATTAGAGTTCTCAAGACTTATAGCGAATACAATAATGATTACGTATTTGAGTTACATGATTTCCTCTTCATCAGCTGAAAAATGATGGTGGATTACCCATAATGCTAATGAAATGTCGCCATCACTACGTTAAACTAATACTTCATCGAGAACCTCGTAGATAAAATAAATACATTGTTTGGAAAGTACCTCAAACGGTTTTAGGTCAACTCGGGTGACTGATTTCAATTGGTGTGCGTCCGTCGTCGTCTGTCATGCATTAACAATTTAACAGTGTTATCTCATCCTTGATAACACCGGCAGAGGTGACGTTTCCATATGAGTGAAATACTCTCGAGAGGGCCGTTAAACAATATTCAATCAATGATAACTCCCATTCCAATTCTTTGGTATGAAGCATCTTTTGGACAAAAGGAACATATTTTCAGAACTCCTGCACCTCTGAAACCATAGGGGCGGGGAAAAACTGCCGAAAATTGAACAAATCTCAAATTTCTTCTTAAGAACCACACGTGCAAGAAAACCTAATTGCATCATAATATAGAGCAGGAAGGCCTCTTCCAAATTTGTAAATTTCATGCTCCCCGGGGTAGAGGTTCTGAATCCAGGGCAGGGACAAACTTGGTATATAGTGTTTATGTGTAAAACTCTTAAATAACATCTTCTTAAATGCTATTGATACTAAATTGAAATCAAATGGCTATTTAGATTGATTGTATCTTGTTTAACGTCCCTGTCGAGAATCTTTTACTCACATGGAGACGTCACCGATACCGGTGAAGGACTTCAAATTTAGGCCTATGCTCGGCGCTTACGGCCATTGAGGGTTCGTTAGCGTGTCACACCTACTGTGACACGGAAAATCGCTTGTTGAGGTCATTCAAGAGGACACATGACGTTCACATCTGATGCCGAGCGTTTGGCAATGTAACTGTCACTATCTGTTTGAACGACTTAGGTCTGTCACGGCCAGGATTCGAACCCCGACCTTCCGCATGTGGGGCGAACGCTCTACGTCTAGACCACCGCGGCGGTTAAATGGATATTTAGAAATAACAGGTAATCCTTTCCCACATTGTAAATTTGATGATCTCGGGGATCAGGGTGGGGTTAGTGATTAATTGTTTACATTTTCATTTTGTGAAGAAAACAATGTCTCTGTGGGTTGGTTCATTAGCTTTACTGTGATTTTTGCTTCCTAGTTTTCTATTTAATGGTAGTTTAGACAACAAATCCTCCGAATCTGAGAGGAAACGTAAACAGGATAGTAGATAAACTACTCGGGTTACAGAAAACACAGTAAATTCTGTGTATGCTTCATGTAACTTACGTAATAGCAACTCAGCAAACGACACGCTTCAATCCTCATTTTCTCCAAATCCGTTGGTTAATTGAGGAGATAAATCAGAAATGTCTGATCCAAAATTCACTATAAATTCCATTTTAGATGGCAGAGGATTTTATGCCGATTTAGGAGAAGTTAACGCCATTCTCGGACAATGCCAAACGGATTATATAGGAGATCGTCTTCAATCCCGAGGGAATGAAGTGTCCGGTGATGGGATGTACTGGGATAACGTTTCCCTCAAAGTCCAAGTTCGCTCGCCACTGGGAGGAAAAACACAAACTTTCAGTTACTAAATATGTCTGTTCAGTTGTCACGCCGAATGCCATCACAAAAGTGACATGAGATCCCATATCAAGAGAACAACACCGAGACCGTGAAGTCATCCAAAAGTAAAATAGGGGCTATGTAGACCCTGGATTATACACCTTCAAGGGGGCGTCGGGAAGTGGAACGATATCGTTACCTCCGCAAAGGAAGTCTTCAGCTGGAACCAACGAAGATCTTGAGGAACCGGAGCATGATACGCCAACATCGAAGGTGCTCCAGGAAATCACCGCACCCATGCCCAAGAAGAGGAAGCTGACCCTGGAGGAGTGTCAGGCTCGAGAACCTCGTCAGAACACCGCCGAGATTCCCCATGAACATCAACAAAGGAACCTACCAGTAGCCGCACTCTGGAAACTCGACATCCTGGTGCAGCTTACGTCTCCCAATTCTTTCGGAGACAGGTAACTCCGAAGAACTGAAAGCCTGTCTGATGTGGCTGTGTAACGGCATGGACGTTCTCGGAAGGTCTAGAGAGTTGGTAAAGAGAAGGCTGCAGGTAAGTAGCGGAGATGTCGAGCACGAGAGGGAACTGAGGCGCCAACTGGAGAAGAGAAACCGTGAGTTGGAGAGCGAACTGAGGAAACTTCGTGACAGGGACACCCTTTTCGAGGAGTGACAATTTCATTAAGCATATGGACCTATTAATTGATTTGATTTGAGTATTTGTGTGTATTATTCATGATTTGTTATTGTTTTGACAGATGTTGTTATTTCAATTATCTATTTTCATTATATGATAATTTTATGGTTATATAGATTTAGGCAATCAGACTTATCTCAATACGAGTTAAGTCCCGTTATTGAGAACGAATAAAACAATTGTGTGCTCAAGATAGACAACTCCTATGTCCTTGGTTAGTGCAATGCCCATCGGTGATCATCGTCAATCTCCGCAACATCAACATCTTAACCATGCGCAATAATCGCTTCCTTTCCAGATTTCACAAGAAAACGTTTCTTCAACCCTCCCACCCCTTTTCCCATATTTTTAATGATGTCGCTTAGTTTGCAAATGAACCTCTTGTTTGCTTGCTGTCGCGTTTTCTTTCTAATTCCAGGTATTGGTGTTCTCCGTGATTCTCGCCATCCTACGATAATGCGTCATGGCTTTACTCAACTAGTAGGCGGGTCATTGTGTATCCGACTTTGTGCTTCATTCACGTAAAAAGCTGAATCTCCGCTATCCGAATTTTGCTTGAAGCCCTGCCGCAGATTCTGTTAATTTTCCAGAGTCTCTGGCCAATAATTCATTGTTTCTACATTTACATCAAACACTATTGGAAAAGTCGATGTAGACCATTGTGTGTAAAATCCATTGATCATCATTGAATGTGTATTATAGAACGAAAATATCGAACATTTACCATTTAACTTCATTGACCTATGAATATTGAACGCTTATTGATGATGGACTTCATTGTGAATATTGGTTAAGCATTCACGATTCTTGGTCATTGAGAATATGTAATATAATCATTGATGTCTCATTGCTCATTGTGAATTTTCATTAATCGTTTATACATTGTATTGTATTTTGTTCTGTTATTTATATTTTAGAATAAGTAAAGCCATGACAAAAACTGTCAACACGCTTGTTTGTTTGCTCTATTCAGTCGAGATAATGATTTCATTGTGACTAATGCGGATTCCAAATTAGATCTTAAGGAAGTGGGAGTGTGATGGTTTTACAAAATGTGCACTTAATTATAGGTTTTTAGCTCACCTGAGCTGAAAGCTCAAGTCAGCTTTTCTGAAAATATCGCATGTTGTCCGTCGTCTGTCTGTAAACTTTATACATTTTCGACTTCTTCTCCAGAACCACTGAGCCAATTTCAACCAAACTTGGCCAAAAGCATCCTTGGATGAAGGGCTTTGAATTTGTTCAAATAAAGGGCCATTTCCCTTTCAAAGGGGAGATAATCACAAAAATGCAAAAATAGGGTGGAGTCATTTTAAAATCTTCTCAAGAACCACTGGGCCAGAAAACCTGAACTTTACATGAAAGCTTCCTGACATAATGCAGATTCAAGTTTGTTAAAATCATGGCCCTTGGGGGTAAGATAGAGGATCCAAGTTTTACAAATATATAGAAAAAATCTTCTCAAGAACCACTGAGCCAGAAAAGCTGAGATTTACATGAAAGCTTCTTGACATAGTGCAGATTCAAGTTCGTTCAAATCACGGCCCCCGGGGTATGATGGGGCAACAATAGGGGATCAAAGTTTTACATACAAATATATAGGGAAAATCTTCTCAAGAACCACTGAGCCAGAAAAGCTGATATTTACATGAAGGCTTTCTGACATATTGCAGATTTAAGTTTGTTAAAATAATGGCCCCCGGGGGTAGGTTGGGGCCACAAGGGGGATCAAAGTTTTGCATGAAAATATATATGGAAAATCTCTAAAAATAATCTTCTCAAAAACTACTGGGCCAGGAAAGCTTCCTGACATAGTGCAGATTCAAGTTTGTACAAACCATGGTCCCCGGGGGTAGGATGGGGCCACGAAGGGGATCAAAGTTTTACATAGAAATATATAGGGAAAATCTTTTTTTTTTAAAAACTACTAGGCCTGAAAAGTTGAAATTTACATGAAAGCTTCTTGAGATAGTGAAGATTCAAGTTTGTTAAAATCATGGACACCGGGGGTACGATGAGGCGACAATAGGGGATCAATTTTTACATACAAATTTATAGGGAAAATCATTAAAAATCTTCTTTTGAAAAATCATTGGGCAAGAAAAGTTTACATTAACATGAAAACTTCCTGACAGAGTGCAGATGAATTTTGAAAAAATCATGGCTCCCGGGAGTAGGTTGGGGTCACAATAGGGATCAAAGTTTTACATGCGAATATATACATATAGGAAATATCTTTAAATATGAGCCAAGGTGACGATGTGGCCCATGGGCCACTTGTTATTTTTAGTTTATTTTACCCTCTTTACGAATTTCCTAGATTGTATTATTGAGTTAGTGCCCTTTTGTGTATATCCCGACCGGATTGCGCCCGTTCGGATCTGTAGGTCCCGACCAGTAACTGATATATATGCATATGTTGAACAGAGAATAGTAACAATATGGAGTAGTCGTAATAGTAGCAGTAGCAGATTTGTATATTAAGCAGTTGATTTCGGGGACAGGGGCTAAATTTAACTATAACGGTAAATATCACACTCCCTTTGATTTATTATGATCATGCTTCATATCTATATTATGTTATTTTATACATGTTCAGTTACAACAGAATATAATTATTTCTAAACACAGAGCTCGTTATCCTTTCTGGACCTGGATGTTAAAATGTATGGGATTACCCTAGACAGTCCCGTTACATTAAAAAGAACAGGTAGTCCTTTCCCAAAGTCTAAATTTGATGATATCAGGGTGGGGTCAGAAGGTCAGTTATTAAACGTGTGGGGAAAAAGAAAAAGAATTTCATTCTTTTACTATTCCAATTGCTTTCAAATTTGGTGTGAAGATTCTTTGAGAGAGGGAAGACATAAATTGTAAATTTCAGGAATCCTGCACCCTTGGGGTCTTAGGGATGGGGCAAACACAGCCAAAAGTCAACCAATTTTTGAAAATCTCTACAAGTGCAATGCGTTGAGAAAAACTAGATGCATAATGATAAAGTGCAGGGAGGTCTCTACCACAATTATGAATTTTAGGATCCCCGGGGTAGAGGTTCTGAATCCAGGGCGGAGCCAAACTTGGTATATATTATAATAGTGTTTATGTGCAACGCATGTAAATTATACATGTATCTGTTTTAATGTTATTGATACTAAATTGAAACTAAATAGATATTTATAAGGAGTAGGTAGTCCTTTACCAAAATTGTAAATTTCATGATCCAAGGGGGCAAGGGTTTGGTTTGTAGGGTGGAGCCAAAATTATGATTTGAAGGACTTCTTAAATCTACTGATACAGTATGCATATTTAGGAAAAGCAGAAAAGGATGTACAAAAATGGCGAATTTCGCAACCCCAGGGTTTGACTTTAGGGTGTGATATCGTTTACTGATAATATATATATTCATCAGTAATATGTACTTTTGAAGGCATTGAAGTTTTAATAATACATCGTTTTATTCTGTTGCTGAATATTACAATTTAGCTTAGATATTTCGAACAGGAAAGTTTGTCTACATTTTTAGCCTTTGGGTCAAATGATACTTTTAACTAGTACGAAAAGGCCTGGGGGCTTCTTGCTAAATTCCAGACAAGATTTCTCATACCTTCGTATGTTTTGTTGTTATTGATAATTGCTTGGTTTGAAAGAACACAGTACAGCTAATATAACGTCACAGTACACTGTTTACATCGACTGTGTTATCTTTACCGCGTTAAATGAGAAGACGGATCAAATTTCTAAAGCCTAGGTGCAAGATTTCAAGGGTATTCGCTCGTCTTAACGGTCACAGCATTAACACATTATTCAAATATATTTTTAAACATTCTATTCAGAACTTTTATGCATGTTATTGATAAGTAATTATTCTACAGAAACATTTTTCATTTCCCTAAGAGTACTTTCTAAGACGACCAAAAATCGATCGGCCACTCCTATGGATGATGACAATACTAATTAGTTCTAATGGTGTGGATTGTGGCATTTACATGAAATATGCCATACTGTACTATTATCAACAATTCATAAGGTGATGTCCAGAAAATAGTGCAACGGATTGCTTGCATTATATAGACGTGTCTTTTCTTGTCAATCTCTCGATACGCTAATGTTAGAAATTACCATGGATGACACCATAAAAATTCCAAAACTTTAACTGTCAAAGAATGGACCATTCTCATAAAAAAGACAATTTCGGTATATCCCGGGCCCGTGTTGGCCCAACTCTCCACTTAGCATTGCTTATAGGAGTTGTGAGATTGATAATTGTTCGTTATTTTCACCTTACACGCACACCATAATTCAACTGGAAATTCATTTCCTTGACATTGTATAATAAAAATTTAGTACTTTAGTAAATACTTCAAAACTTTGCATATGTAATTAACGTGCAATTTTAAAAAAAAACTAGTAACATTCTTAAGATCAATTCTATGTAAAAATTAAAGAAATCAGATAGGGTCTGGCCACTCAATGTCACAGATTTCTTTGATTTTCACAGTATTAACTTTACTTGCACCATCTTACATAATTTCAACCCCACCACCAAATTTCTACCATCCGTTGCCATGGAAACCGACAGCAGTCTATGAGGGCTAATTCAACTGCAAAATTCAGCCCGTTTTGTCCTTGTGGTATATAAAAAATTAAAATAGACAACTAATTTTCTCCATAAATCTCGATTCCCCATAAAATACCCTCCTTATTTATGATATCTATATCCACCTATGGTAAAGAGTGTGTTACTGACCGCTGTACCAATGTATTATAATTTGGCACTTTGCCAAAAAGTGATTTGTTGTTGGATTTCATTGATGAATTTAGATAATTTGGAAAATACATACAGCCTAACCAACTGTTATCAAAGGATGTCCATATCAAAGACTCTTAATGTATATAAAAAGATTAATGGTGAAACGTAGTGCAATAGATCTATTGTAGCACGAAAACTGTAGATTTGGGCATTTTGCCAAAAAGGGATTTTTTGTTGGATTTCGTTGATGAATTTAGATAATTTGGAAAATACATACAGCCTAATCAACTGTCATCAAAGGATGTCCATATCAAAAGACTCCTAATGTATATAAAAAGATTAATGGTGAAACGTAGTACAATTGATCTATGGTAGTACGAAAACTGTAGATTTGGGCATTTTGCCAAAAATTCATACTAATGACAAATAATACAACCTACACCATTTTCAGTTAAAATGAACAATATGAGCAATTGATATTTCAAAAATAAGCATGGAGAAGTTTAACATATTAATAAAAATTAGTTAGAGTGATTAAAAAAACCCATGTAAACATAAACTGTAATCCAGTAGTCCCCCCTTCCCAAACACCAAGTAGATTTTGCAATCATTTCCATAAACGAGCTATATTACATGTACTGTGTTGCCATGTAAACTATTATCAATAACTATTAAAAAAAAGTCTTCTCAAGATATTGGGTAGATACCAATAAATTTTCTACTGCAGAAACTGCATGAAACTTTAAAATTTATTGAAGTTTGATCAGTGTTACTGTAATCTATGTTGACATACCAATAATTAGTAAATTTATAATATTAACACAGAACAACTCATTTTTGCAAAGTTGTTTATTCAACAAACATGGATCACAATGTTATCCAAACAACACAATTATCTTTTTTTAAAAATCATTATAATAGTGATTTTCCTTCAGCTGTTCAGTAATGAATCCTTATTCAGTAGGCTCACATAAGACACTTGCAGGTTAATTTTGCAATGTTTTAGTTACATTAGTCTTCTGACACCAAAACTTGATCTTAAATAAGTCATAGTGTTTCCTTAGAAGAATAGACTACCAGTTTACTGAATCAGGATGGACTTGTGTCGTGAGGTGTGTTCATTGACTGTAAAACTCGCAGGTTTTTTTTCATTCTCAAGAGCTCTTCTTTGTCTTTTATATCATATAAGAGTCATGAAATGCATCTTCTGCTCTTCAAGTTCTAAAAAATGTGTTGAACAAATATTGAAAAGTTCATCTTATTTTTCACATGTTCATACAGTACACACCTAATTCAATTCGATTAAACTAAATTTACATGTACAAGATCATTCATGATGCTAGAATAGTCATTTTACCACTTAATTAATTACATAATTGATAGATTATCATGCCCGCCCGCCCCTCAAAAATCATCTGTGAAATAAGCATAGATTTATATATCTGGCATTAAATTATGCACTTCTGTTGACAAAAACTCGTTTGTCATTAATGTAAAACTTATACGGTACCAATTTTGATGCACCAGATGCGCATTTCGACAAATAATGTCTCTTCAGTGATGCTGTATTTCTCAGAAAATGAAAATTAAAATATAAAATCTTCCCACACTCTGCCCAATACTTTTTGGTGACCCTGGATGATAATCTTACTAATTAAGTTGAATTGGCTTAAAGGATGTTATATTTTGATACAGTTTGTATACATGTGTGTATGCTGTATCGAAGAGCTATTAATAGTGTTAATACTCATAAATTAACAAGATGTCCACAAACCTTATTGGTTACCTGAGTATTAATCAAATTTTAAAAAATTCAAAGTATCACTATAGGTCTAAGGGCTACGAAATCCATGTTAAACACTATATGACTCTTTTGGACCCACATTCACAACCCTGTGTTTTCGAAATTCGCAATTTTGGTACCCCTTTCTGTTTTTCCTTCATAAGCATTCAGCTTAATTTAAGGTAGTTCTACCCTCCTGTGACGTCATAAGATTTTGCGGAGTCAATGATTTTAAAATAAGATTTATGCATAACATGAACATAAATTGTGTTGGAGTCTTTTTCAATAGTTATTGTAAAAAATCTTGTATAACCATAAAGTATTTCAAACGCATATGAATAATCAATGAGCTACATTTTTCACAATGCTATACGAGTTATTTCCCCCTGATTACAGGGAGCGCGCAGCACATTGCTGTCCTCATTCGATGGTGTCAAGTAAGGAATAAATTGAAAATTTGCAATTTCTGATTGCAATCAATTGCCAGTTAAGGAATTTTTCTACGAATTAAGTGTAATGACTTGAAAACAGTATAACTGGACAAAATGTCTTCACTGATTACATGTATGTGGCCCTTGTGTGTTTTTCTTGCAAACAATGTATGGTCATGATGTAACAAAGTAAGTAAATATTAACTAGTCGTCAATTTCTTTAGACCAGAATCACGATGTCCTTAGTATATCAGTAATTCTTTATTATTAATTTCTATCAATATTTTCGACAACCAAACACAACAAAACATATGCATGCAATAAAATATGCCTAAAACACATACATGCACAACCAACACATACATGTACATTATCAATTTATCGTTTCACAATGAACAACACTACTTGTTGCTAAATGTACACCAGATGCCAATAAACAAAGCATGTTAATTATCTCGAATTGGCATCTCTAGTGTAAAATTTTTGTTAAAATGTCTGTTTTGCATGTGATTAAATGTTTTGAAAGTTAAATTTTGTGTACATCAACTAACAGCTCTTCTTGCACCTAAATTACTCAAATGAGCACAAAAACAATCAGCAGGCACATAACAACATTTAAACAATGGATCTGCCCCCTTTTTAGGTCACCTGAATGATTCAGGTGACCTATTGCTATCTGTTTTTGTCCGTCGTCGTTCGTTGTGCGTCGTGCGTTAACATTTGAACATTTTCAGCTTCTTCTCTGAAACCCCTGAACCAATTTTGGCATATAGCATCTGTGGGTGGAGGGGAACAAAAATTGTGAAATTCGTGGTCCCTGTCCCCCTGGGGCCTGAGGGGTGGGGCAAAAACCATCAAAATGAGTGTAATTTTAAAAAATCTTCTCTACTCCTGGACATCAAGAAGCCAAACTGGGGGCATAATTATAATGAGCGTTGAGCCCTCTACCAAAATTGTGAAATTCATGGCCCCTGGGGCAGGGGTTCTTGTGTTAGGGTGGGGCTTTATTGGTCATATAGTGAAAATGTAGAAATTCTTTGAAAATCTTCTTCTCTGTCTCTGGGTATTAAGTAGACAAACTAATAGCATGGTAATGATGAGCAAGGATGCCTCTTTAAAAATTGTGAAATTCATGGCCCCTGGATCAGGGGTTCTGGTGCTAGGGTGGGGCTCTATAAGTCATATAGTGAAAATGCATTATTTCTTTGAAAATCTTCTTCTCTGTCCTTGGGTATTAAGTAGACAAACCAATAGCATGGTTATGATGAGCAAGGATGCCTCTTTCAAAATTGTGAAATTCATGGCCCCTGGGTCAGGGATTCTGGTATTAGGGTGGGGCCCTATTGATCATATAGTGAAAATGCAATATTTCTTTGAAAATCTTCTGTTTTTGTCCGTCGTCGTTCGTCGTGCGTTAACATTTGAACATTTTCAGCTTCTTCTCTGAAACCCCTGAACCAATTTCAACCAATTTTGGCATATAGCATCTGTGGGTGGAGGGGAACAAAAATTGTGAAATTCGTGGTCCCTGCCCCCCTGGGGCCTAAGGGGTGGGCAAAAACCATCAAAATGAGTGTAATTTTAAAAAATCTTCTTTACTCCTGGGCATCAAGAAGCCAAACTGGGGGCATAATTATAATGAGCGTTGAGTCCTCTACCAAAATTGTGAAATTCATGGCCCCTGGGGCAGGGGTTCTTGTGTTAGGGTGGGGCTCTATTGGTCATATAGTGAAAATGTAGAAATTCTTTGAAAATCTTCTTATATTGGTTTTATCTAAGGAGTAAATAAACCTTTTCTTTATGATGTCTCAGACCTAGGTTTTTTAAAAAGGATTATTGATTGAACATAAAAATGACACATGTACTTCATGACCACATAGCTATTCAATGTTTCTTCCATCCAAAAGTAAAATTCTTATATTTAAACACAAACCTAATTCAAACATTGGAAGGTTGTTACATGATATTCAGGTGACCTATAAGGCCCCTGGGCCTCTTGTATTATTACAAAGTTGGTTACATACAGTACTATAGATAGGTTGTTTCCCCCATCTTTATTTTTTTTTTTAAAAAGCAGTTCCCCCCATCTTTTAAAAAAAAAAAAAAAAAAAAAGCATTGTCATGAATGTTAAAAGTTAACAGATGAATAGAACTGAAAGATCAACCCTTGCCACCTTCCTTCTTCAGCTTTGGATTTAAAAAAAAATTTACTTGTCAAGAATTTTCAGGCAATATTATGAAGTCACACCCCCCCCCCCCCCCCCCCTTATCACATGTATGCTTTCATTGTGCTCTTAATTCTAGGTGTCTGTTGTTTTAAAAACAGACTACTACTGAAATCCTCAGTATTAATTGCATAATTTGGACACAAATAAATGTCAAATACACTTATAACCCCCCTCCCCAACTCTACAATTTGACGGAAGTGTATATCTTAAAAAGTTTTCTCCATAAAATTGAAGAAATCAAACCCTGGTTCTAAAACAAAATTACTTTATAAAGTTATTAACTTTCCCTTAATTACATGCTTGAAAACATCTGCATGTAAAAGAAAACTGCGAATATTATTTAGAAAGTAAATATTGGGGCTACATATATAAATCATCCCATAATAGACGTCTATAAATAGACCCACGCGCGTCAGGTGCTAAGGATGGGTAATCATCCCTTGTCAACCGGCCACACCCGCCGTGAACCCTATACCTCGATGAGTGTCGGTACTTAAAAGCTTTCTAGGGACGTCTTCTGAAGCATGAAAGTGGTTTTTCTTATTCAAGGAAGATGGCTCCTCAGCTTTTAGGCACATTGCGCAGGATGCCATAACTGTCTAAGTACTGGCTTCATACTTATTTCACTGCTCCAAACATACTCATCTATTACTTAAACCTCACCAGTTTACTTCAAATCTGTCGAATTGAAATGTCAATTCCCACTTTTAAAAGGGTTCGGAAAAGACTTAATTTTGTGGCGGAAGAATTGCTTAATCCTCAAAACTGCACGAATTTCCCGTTTCCCCAATACATCATCAATATTTATACCCCTTGATGTCTCCATGGGTGAAGATTCTCAAGAGGGACGTTAAACAATCAATCGAGACGTGTGCATGTATTTCAATTTTGTAATTGCTTCATTTCTGAATATATTGGACGGGTGTATTTTGCAGCATGTGTGTTATTTTAGATGTTTAAAGAGACACTACAGCTCATTTTGCGTAAAAATCATGAAATCACAATTTTCCCAGCGCTTTTTCAATTTTTGTTGCATTGTTGAATGTATGAACTTTGCGAAAATAACACTTATTTAAAGTCAAAAATTCTCATTTTAACGTAAAATTTAATACTTTTTGATGGCCTATACAAAAAAATATCGAGTCTCCTCCTTTCGGTCTTCAGACGCATGCGCATAGACAGTAAACAGTGCAGCATGTCGTCCATGAGAGAAAGTGTAGTGGATAGATCCAGAATTTTGACAGATTCTGTGAGAAAAGAAGTTAAAATAAAATGAGATAAAACTCATATGTGAAATAAAATTGACCTTGCGATCAGTATGACTGTTGGAAAACAAAGGCCTAGGAGAAACGATTGTAACTCAGTGGTGGATCTAGGATTTCTGAAGGGGTGTGTGAAAATCAAATATTAGCCAAAGTAATCGGCTTTCTGGGTGCAAAATTTGGATTTTCACTCACAATTTGTGGCGAGAGGGAGGGGGATCCTGCCCCCCCCCCCCTAACTCTGCCATTGGGACAAGCCGCGAAGACACTGTTTTAAAAGTAAGTGCTATTTTTATCTGAACACGACGTACAGGTGTTAGTTGTAAAAACATCGGTCAATTGGAACATGGAAGGGTTTCTGCTGAAACAATGATTTATATAATTATTTATTATAAGGAGCAGGGAATAATCGTATACTTGAAAGGTGTGGACCCCTTTGAAGGGGAATTCACAAATAATTTCCTTCACAACACCTTTTGCTGTCATTCAAAACCACGTGATGTAAATAAGCATTCAAAAGTAAGAGTCAGCATGAAGAAACCTTTGAATTCCGCACGATCTTCAAAGCGCATTTGAGAGTAAATTGATGCATCCCAATTGTTCAAAATTGTCAGTATCGATATGATATTTATCATTTTATCAATACGTGTTTTCAAAAACACTTTATTAAAATGTGGAAAATGAGCTGTAGTGTCTCTTTAAAGAACTGTTCCCAAGTCAGTACTAAATAGTGCTAATAGTGTGAATTCTGACATGAGAAATATACCAGGCTGTACTTTTACACACAATTTACAAGGTGATATCCAGATAATAGTGCAACGGATTGCTTATAGTATATAGAAGTCTCTTCTCTTTTTCAATCTTTTGTTACATTAATGTTAGAAACTGCCAAGAGCGATACCATAAAAATTGCAAACGTTAACTGTCAAGGAATAGACCACTCTCATAATAAAGACAAAATGTTTTGCACTTTTATATATTCATAAGTAACAATTATATATGCTTTCAAGATTTTATTCCAAGAACCAGTAAGGGTTAAAATGTTTTAGGTCACCTGAATCACTCAGGTGACCTAACGACCTGAATTACTGAGGTGACCTAATGCTTTCCGTGTATGTCCGTCGTAGTGCGAAAACCTTTCACTTTTTCAACTGCATCTCCAGGACAACTGGATCAATTTCAACCAAACTTGTTACGAGGCATCCTTGTTAAGGGATTTAACTTTGTTTAAATGAAAAGTAATGCCCCTTAGATTGGTTATAGTTATAACGTCCCTGTTGAGAATATCTCACTGACATGGAGACGTCACCATTACCGGCGAAGGGCTGCAAAATTTAGGCTGTGGTGACCTAGTCCTTAGAGCGTTCGCCCCGCATACGGAAGGCCGGGGTTCGAATCACGGCCGCGACAGAACTACGTCATTTAAACAGGTAGTGACAGTTCCATCGCCAAACGCTCGGCATCAGGTGTGAATGTCACGAGTCCTCGGAGATGACCTTAAAAACGGGTGTCCCGTGTCACAGTAGGTGTGGCACGCTAATAAACCCTCACTGCTCAATGATCGCAAGTGCCGAGTAAAGGTTTAAACTTGAAGCCCTTCACTGGTCTTGGTGACGTCTCCATGTCAGTGAAAAATTCTCGAGAGAGACGTTAATCAAGATACGATCAATCGACGTTTACGGCCTATGAGCAGGGAGGGATCTTTAACGTGCCACACCTACTGTGAAACGGGACCTCAGTTTTTGCGGTCTCATCCAAAGGACCGGCCCATTTAGTCGCCGCTCACGACAAGCAAGGGGTACCGAGAACCTATTCTAACCCAGATCCCCACGGGATGTACAATGCCTGTTAAATTGATTGATTGATCGTTTCTTGCTTACCGTCTCACTCGAGAATTTTTCACTCATGGAGACGTCCAATGCCTCTTAGAAGGGAGGATGATAAAAGATAGGGTGGGTGGGTTCAATAACGAATTTCTTCTCAAGGACCACTGGACCAGAAAAGATCACAGCTTCCTGATATAATGCAAATTTCTTCAAATCATGCCCCCCCCCCCCCCAACTTTACATAAGTATACACATACAGATTGCTAGAAGTAGCTCACAAAGTGAAATTATAGTCCATTTGCTGACATAGATAGGGATGTAATCATAACAAGACGAAAAATACAATTTACTTGTGATTTGTTTTCACGATCAGATTTGATACAAGTTCAAGTTCGATATTTCAAGTAGTGAAGGTAGCAAAACATGACCCATGCTGTGTTGTAACGCGCTTCATACACCTGCATATGGTGTTTATATATCTCTGATTCGATACGCAAGAGCTTATGTGTATGATCAGTTTTTATCTCGATTGATTGATTGGTTGTATTTTGTTTAACGTCCCTCTTGAGAATTTTTCACTCATATGAAGACGTCACCAAAACCGGTGAAGGGCTTCAAATTTGGGCCTTTGCTCGGCGTTTACGGCCATTGAGCAGTGAGGGTTCTTTAGCGTGCCACACCTGCTATGATACGGGGCCTCGGTTTTGGCGGTCTCATCCGAAGGATTGCGCCATTTAGTCGCCTTGTAGGACAAGCAAGGAGTACCTATTCTAACCGGATCCTCACTGAAAACTTTACATAGAAGATAAAACAATTAAACTTTCAATTGATTTTTAGCAATAATCTTTTATTTTAGGTATACCTAGCTTTAAAAAAATTGTACACAAAATACTTTAATCCATTGCTTAAAATACTATATACAGCAATTTTAACTGAGAAATTATTAAGCATTCGTTTTGCAATATTCAAATTGATTGATTGTTTTACTGTTTTCCGCCACACTCAACAATTTTTCAGTTATATGCTGGCGCCAATTTACCTGGGAAGACACCACCCGTGATATTCACACCTGATTTTGGCAATGGAACTGTCACCACCGTCCGAAAGTAAACTGGGAAACTTACCGGCGCGAGCGGGATTGGAACCCGCGCCGACCAGAGATGTTATTTGATCTTTTATACGGTTCATTTGAACAGAAAATTCGTCGTTGAAAAAACAGCGAGGATGATAGTAACGAAAGTTCTTACGTTACTATCATCATTCATTTCCGTTACTATCATCCTCCCTGTTTTTTCAACGAAGATAAAAGATAAAATAACACCTGATCGTAATTGTTGCTAGTGTATGATATTTCTTACCTACATATCATTCGCAAATAAACAATACAAATAGATATAATAAGTAAACGTGGTCTTTCCGCAATTTCCTTCCACCATCTTGGGATGATAGTAACGATCGTTACTATCATCAGTTTAATACCAGTGCTCTATACCACCGCGGCGGTGATTCATTTCCAGGGCCAACATAAAGGGGGGGGGGGGGGGGGGTGTCCCAATGGATCAAGGCAGTGATGAGGAGAGTTACCAACCTAGGACTACTTACCATCAGCGTAAGAAAACACATCATTTCGTTCGGAAGCTGCGTTTGCCTCATCTTCCACCAACTCGCATCATTCCAGCCTTCAACAATCTCAGCGCAATTGTCAAAACCCCAGTGGCGTAGCTTCCATTGAGGCAACCGAGGCAGCTGCCTCGGTAAAAAAAACACCCACCTTTTACGTTGTTAAAATGTCGATAGCTTCTGGAGGCGCAGCCCCCCAGACCCCCTGCCTCGGTAATATTCGAACCCAAACTACGCCTATGAACCCAATCACTCCAGAAGCTTGACTAACCTGTCCAACACCTGGTTGCTCAACAGTAATTGGAGAGTCAGTCAGTGGTCCATCTTCAGACAACCAGTAGGAACTAATAATAATGACTGAAGGTATTATTTTCCTTTCAAAATTTCGTCAAAATATATTTAAATTTACATTGGCCCAGCTGTTCTGAAGAAGTCGAAAATATGAAATGTTTACAAGACAGACGACGGACAACGGGTGATCAGAAAATCTCACTTGAGCTCTCAGCTCAGGTGAGCTAAAATTTACAGTAATATATAAATAACAACCACTGTGTATCAATGATATTTATTTATGATTGCATATTGCAGATTAATGCTACATCATTGACATACTGCAATACATAATTTTATAATGTCTGACATAGGTAGTCCTGCATTTCCAAGGTGGTTATTTTCACATCATATTGATGCTATCTATCTGTTTTTCCCTTATTTTTACTAATTTGTATCAGATTCGTTTGCCCTAAAGGTCCAAGAAATGATGAAATAAATTTTACCTTTCAAAGTTTTAAGTCACAGTCTATAAATGTTTATTGTACTAGAAGGCCTTAAAAGAAAACCTCAAAAGTAAAAATGTTTCAACTGATTACATTGATGAACTAGGTTAATTACAAAACGGTCTTTAATTACGATGCCACATATAGAAACGCCCATTTAAGGTAGGATATGTCATTTGCCAGCAGGAGTTGAATGATTGAATGATTCCATTCACACATTCAGACTCGCTATATATATACATATACCCGTGTATTGTAGCACAATATATCCGATCGTGAAAGACGAATGACAATGTCGATCATTAGCGGGAAAGATACGGACGTGATTATTTTCTTCGCATCATCACTTGTTTATGCAACTATTGGGATTCTGGGGAATTTGCTAATAATTTTAGTGTATGTTTCCAAGAGACACTCCCTCTCGCAGCAGAAGAACATCCTGGCTCTGGCTATAGTAGACTTTACCATTTGCATATTTGTGATGCCTTACCGAATTATTTATGAACTGAAGGCCATTGAGAACGACATCATATGCCGTGGCATGGAAATTATCAGTCATATGACGGTTATTTTCTCAAATCTCGTGTTGTGTTTGATATGTGTTGAACGATTTGTTAAGGTGTGGAAACCGACGAAGATTATTTCAGAGAGACTGACACTTTTCTGGATTTTAATCGCTTTGGGTTTTTCGGTCGTCATTTCCATTCCCGTCTGCACGATGTTCATGGTCATCTCTGGCAGTGCCGCGGACTCTCCAAAGTTTTGTCAGTTTTCTAGCAAGACCGTAGGCAAGCTCGGAACGACGGTATATACATACATTCTCCTGCTCATGAATGTCTCTGTTCTTGGTGCGCTTGTAATTTTGTACAGCTTAATTTACTGTCGTTTATATAAGAACACAAGGACCTTGACGGACCATAACAAATCGGATGTGGCGGGGACAAGTATTTTGAAAGTTGGACCACTTCAGACGGAAGCAGAAAGTGGCCCATCTCAATCACACAGAGAACATTCACAGCACTTGACAACGAATTCTGAGTATATCGACTCAAATAAAGAAACTGCGATAGAAGATTTGAAAAGCCAGGCAAATGAGGGGGGAACTGATTGCACCGGGAAAAAACCGTGGAAAGAAACATCGTGACAAACGAGTGACATTCGTCAATACGAAGACATCCACCATGTTATTCATTTGTACCTCCATCTATATCGTTTCGTGGATTCCATTTTTTACAGACATTTTTGGAATTACGGACAGTATATCACTTCGATATCTATTTTTCTTGAGTCATGCATCGAATCCGATCGTGTACGGGATTGTAAATAATAAACTAAGAAAATTTATGAAACACATGATTTGTCGCGAAAATGTTTTGAATTGAGCCAATAGTTAATAAAGATTGAGAAATGAATACTAGTAGTCTTTTGTAGATTCTGTACTTGCATGTAGATGATATGAAAGGCGAAGATAACGAACAGTGATCAATCCCAACTCCTATGAGCAATACAAAATAGAGAGTTAGGCAAACACGGACCCCTTGATATACAAGAGGTGGGATCAGGTGCCTAGGAGGAGTAAGTATCCCCTGTGGACCGGTGACACCCGCCGTGAGCCCTATATCTTGAACAGGTAAACGGGAGTTATCCGTACGTAGCACACTGTTCCGTCGCCAAACTTCTAGCATTAGAAGACATGACCTTAAAAATTGAGATCACGGTAAGCGTTAGCACGATAAAAAAAAACTTTCACTGCTACGACCCTAAGCGCTATGCCGCATAGGTTAAACTATGTAGCACGTCACATAAAGCTGGTAGTGTCTTTCAAGTGGGACCTAAAACAATATATAGAGATACAATTATCATTGCTAGTTGTAATTTCAGTGATTGATTCGTTTCGTGTAACCGGACATGCCAAGAGGTTAACCAGATATTTAGCCCTGAACATTGACGTTGATCATTATTATTACATGAATGTCTGAAGGTAAACTACAAAACGTAGTGTGTCGTGCTTGTGTTTATGCTATTTCACGTAGGCATTATCACGATAAAGAATCTTCACTGCACCGGATGATTTTTCTAGATGAACTATTTTGGCAGCTTGATGTGGGGAAATTCAGAATTTGGCGGACTGCTGCACACGGAAAGTATTTATTCAGATAACGAACAGTGATCAATTTTATATAAAGTTTCCTAAGGAATACAAAATCAAGAGAGAAGGGCAAATATAGAAGAAAGCATCCCCTCTTCACCGGTCACAATTGCCTTAAACTCTTTATCTTGAATAG
Organism: Ostrea edulis; assembly: GCF_947568905.1. Taxonomy (NCBI): domain Eukaryota; kingdom Metazoa; phylum Mollusca; class Bivalvia; order Ostreida; family Ostreidae; genus Ostrea; species Ostrea edulis. The sequence goes on from NC_079165.1 coordinate 2,456,458, forward strand.
GCAGGTTAACGGAGCGATCCATAGTCATAATGAAAAGAACGGTCTAACAATTGGTGTGAAACACAGCTGGCAGCATTCGACCAAAGTAATAGCTTGTATTCATTATAACTACAATAGAATGCACAGAAGAACGAGAGGCGATTTTGAAAAATAAATTGCTTTTTCAGTATAAACCCATTTATGCGGAAGGTCTGGGTTCGATTCCCGGCCGCGACAGACCTAAGTCGTTTAAATAGGTAGTGACAGTTCCATCGCCAAACGCTCGACATCAGGTGTGAATGTCACGGGTCTTCATAGATCACCTTAAAACGGATGCCCCGTGTCACAGTAAATGTGGCACGCTAAAGAACCCTCACTGCTGGATGGTCGTAAGCGCCTAGCATATGCCTTAATTTTAAGTCCTTCACTGATCTTGGCAACGTCTCCATATGAGTGAAAAATTCTCGAGAGGGACGTTAAACAAGATAAAACTAACCCTTTAGACCTCGCAATAAATCCTGAACCTCTGAGTCGGGGGTAAAGGATTTCACAATTTCAGGGTATAGCTACATGCTTTGTATAACCGTGTGTACATTATTTCTTCACAATATGCGGCATCAGAGATTTGTGAATGTGTTGTTAACGTCCCATTTAATGGTTTATATACTCGTGTAGAGACACCGCCATCTTTGAGGTAAGTGCCACGAATTCCGACCTATGCATGGCACTTGGGACTGTAGCAGTGACGGTCCTTTGTCGTGTTAACTTCATGCAACGAATGATCAAAGTCCATTTACCGTCTCCTCAGCTCCAACTTAGTAAATTTATTAATTGTTTCCCTCAGAAATGTTTTGTATGTGAGGGATGGATTTGTAGTAAACGCCCGTATATCCTCTGTCAGGGTATTCCGTTTAGCGCTCAAGTTCCTCTTTAATAAAACATTTGGGGCCTTGACATTGTTCAGAACAGGAGAGCAAATCACTTACCAATATCATGGTATTAATGTTTTTCTGTTGGCATAATGACTTTTTGCAAATACAGGAGGGGTGGTGATGGTGGATGTTCTCTAAAGTCATCCTGAGCCTAGCACATCAGTAGAACAAACAAACATTACGGTAACTTGCTTGCCCCGCCGACACATGTACGACCATTCTAAACTTATGGCAAAACAACGTGTTCGATTCACATCGTTAGTCACAACAGGGGACCACCTAGCTGCAGAACTGTAGCTCTCTGAGAAAATATTTTGACATAACAGAGAGCTACAGAGCCACCCCTTATAAAAACCTTCGATTTACGGCGCACAAAAAGCTGCGCACGGTTGAGGCCTTATATCGTTCTATTATTGAGTTGCTGTCTCATAAATTTAATATCAAAAAATTCTTAACATATTTTCCTACTATACTTGTGTCTAAACATACCTTCAAATATTCATTAAAGACCAATACGACCTGAAAACTCCAAGCTTCAAATGATTTCGTTTGTTGACGTAGCCATGTTAGGTAGCCGGTCAATTCGTACCCTGTTGTTGGTATCTATTCATAAAATTCGTTATATGTTATGTATTCGCTCTTCATTTATTATCAATACGAATAATTTATAGAAATTTAAAAAAAATTAAGTTTTTCTAAAGGTAAAATAAGCTCTTGATTCATGAAAATGCTACTAAAGTCCTCAACACTCGTGTGGCAGGGATGGAGACCGGACCAGACTAATGAAAGCCGCATTGCCGTGAGTTTAACTATTTGAATAATTATTATTTAAAGGCACTGGAGTGATATATTATTTAAAATATTTAGCAAAAATATTTGTGGGGATATTAGTTCACATCTAGACGTTATCGTGCAAGTATGGAAATTAACCAGGATTCGAATTGACCGGCTACCTAACATGGCAGTTAGGGACCGCCTGGCCAATTCTTGTGACATTTGACATTTACGTACAAACTGTAGTGTAGAGCTGAGGAGACACACGTTATCCCAACAGCAGCTTACGATTGTTCCGTCAATATAGATGGATTATGTAAAATGTTGTAATGCTTGCAATACTGGTGTGATTGAGGATGAAATTCATTTTCTTTTTCAATGTAAATCTTATTCTAAGCTAAGAAACACCAACCTTAGAAACATTTATAATATAACACAGAAAATATTACTTTGGACAATGAAAGATACATGTTACAAATATATTTTAACAGTGATATACATAAAGTCTTAAAAATTACTGTGAAATTTATTAAAAACTGTTTTGAATACAGAAGTCAATTACTTACGACTGCATAAAAATAATGTAAACATTATTATTTTAATGACGTTCAATGGTCCTTTGCCAATTATTGTAATTGTGTTTCTGCCAAGAAATATTTGTATTTGTAATTTTTTCATTTTTTTTTTTTGTTTTTTGGTCATCATAAAGTATATCATTTAAGATTTGTTTTATATTGATGAGTCAGTAATATGTGGTTTCAATATTTTTTATATTTCATATAATTTATGAAACACTATATAAAGCGTGCGTCGATTTCTTGTATTACTCTATTTAATACATGCATGTCCTATACGCAAATACAAAATTAAAGATATGATGTGTACGTTTATCTATTTATTGTTTTGATAAACTCAAAATGTGGCTTATACAAAACCCACATTGCTACCATCTTTCGGTCACTATAAGCCAAAGTACGAACTGCACGGCATGAAGGGAAGAGAGGACAAAAACTGCGCAACTGTAATGTACTTTTTATCAATATTACAGTGAAAAAGATCGATACTTAAAATAATCTGAATTAACGTTACCCTTAGAATGCGTTTTATCATCGTCGAATACCCACGGGTGATCTCGTCTTTTACTCATCACCCGTGGGCAAACTCGCCGAAAAATCATCGTATGTAATTAATATACGCGGGTCATTTGATTGGCTGTTGCACAGAGTCGCGATGGCAAATCAACGAATCAAAGTTTATGTTAGGTATGTATGTTCGACAATGTCAAAAACTTTTCCGTAGTTAACACACCGATTGCAAATTTATAAATCCACTCACCGGTGCATTTCGTAGTTTGATAAAGGTACTCCCATATAATTTTGAACTGGTATTTGATGTAAGTAACGACTTATCTTTAATTGTTTTAAAACAAAATTTGCATGTATTAACTGGCGTGAAGATTTTTAGCGAAAACAGCAAACTAATAAACATTTTCAAAATTGAAGAGTTCCAACTTCCTGATTGGTTGTCTATAATCAACAAATTAGCATATTTTACGACAATATTTCGGCAAGTTTGCCCACAGGTGATGAGTAAACAAGAGGCCCATGGGCCACATTGCTCACCTGAGTCACTTTGGCTCATATTGAAAGATTTTTCATATAAATTCGCATGTAAAACTTGATCCCTATTGTGGCCCCAGGGGCCATGATTTTTACAAAATTGAATCTACACTATGTCATGAAGCTTTCATGTAAATGTAAACTTTTCTGGACGATGATTTTTCAGAAGATTTTTGATGATTTTCCCTATTTATTTGTATATAAAATTTTGATCGCTTACTATGGCCCGATCTTAGCCCCCTGGGGCCATGATTTTTACAAATTCAATCTGCACTATGTCAGGAAGCTTTTGTGCAAATGTAAACTTCTTTAGCCCAATGGTTCTTAAGGAGAAAGTTTTTTTTTCTATTTATTAGTCATGTAAAACTTTAGTCCCCTATTGTGGCCCCATCCTAATTCCAGGGGTCATGAGTTCCACAAACTTGAATTTGCACTATGTCAGGAAGCTTTTCTGTAAATCTCAGCGTTTCTGGCTTAGTGGTTGTTGAGAACAACAAGATTTTCCCTATATATTTGTATGTAAAACTTTGATCCCCTATTGTCGCCTCATCTACTCCCGGGGGTCATGATTTTAACAAACTTGGATCTGCACTATGTCAGGAAGCTTTCATGTAAATTTCCACTTTCCTGGCCCAGTAGTTTTTGAGAAGAAGATTTTTAAAGATGTTCCCTATATATTTGTATGTTAAACTTTGATCCCCTATTGTGGCCCCATCCTATCCCCAGAAGCCATGATTTTAACAAACTTGAATCTGCATTATGTCAGAAAGCTGTCATGTAAATCTCAGCTCTTCTGGTCCAGTGGTTATTGAGAAGATTTTTTTCCCGGGGGGGGGGGGGGGGGGCATGATTTAAATGTAAATAAACTTGAATCTGCACTATGTCAGAAAGCTTTCATGCAAATTTCAGCTCTTCTGGCCCAGTGGTTCTTGGGGGGAAAAGATTTTTCCTATATGTTTTATGTAAAACTTTGATCCCTTATTGTGCCCCCATCCAACCCCCAGGGGCCATGATTTTAACAAACTTGAATCTGCACTATATCAGACCAATATAATTCCGTAGACGGTCAGTAACAAACGTGATAACTTTTTTATTTTGATTAGGGCCATATACCAAAACAAATAATTTCCATAAAACGTTTAGGTTTTTATTTACTTATTTTACACAATCAGCCATATTGCCGTATATAGATTTTTTACCGAGGCAAAAAAAAAACTGTTTTATATTGGTGCGTATTTGTTGTTACTTAAGATAAAACGATCTGTCAAATCACTTCAAAATGCTGCTCCCCCGGGTGCCATTGAAACATTGAACAAATGGGATACATAATTCTGTCTAGTATGTTCATTTTTATGCCCCCGAGATCGAAGATCGGGGGGGGGGGGGGCATATTGTTTTTGTCCTGTCTGTCATTTTGTAATTCTGTCATTCTGTCTGAAACTTTAACCTTGCTAATAACTTTTTTTGAACAGTAAGTGATAGAGCTTTGATATTTCACATGAGTATTCCTTGTGACAAGACCTTTCCGTGGGTACCAACATTTTTTATACCTTGACCTTGAAGTTTGACCTACTTTTTGAAAACTTTAACCTTGCTAATAACTTTTGAACAGTAAGTGATAGAGCTTTGATATTTCACATGAGTATTCCTTGTGACAAGACCTTTCCGTGGGTACCAACATTTTTGACACTTTGACCTTGGAGTTTGACCGACGTTTTGAAAACTTTAACCTTGCTAATAACTTTTGAACAGTTAGAGATAGAGCTTTGATATTTCACATGGGTATTTCTTGTGACAAGACCTTTCCGTGGGTACCAATATTTTTGACACCTTGACCTTGGAGTTTGACCTACTTTTTGAAAACTTTAACCTTGCTAATAACTTTTGAACAGTAAGTGATGGAGCTTTGATATTTCACATGAGTATTCCTTGTGACAAGACCTTTCCGTGGGTACCAACATTTCTGACCCTTTGACCTTGGAGTTTGACCTACTTTTTGAAAACTTTAACATTGCTAATAACTTTTGAACAGTAAGAGATAGAGCTTTGATATTTCACATGATTATTCCTTGTTACAAGATCTTTCCGTTGGTATTGAACCGTTTGACCTTGACATTTGACCTACATTAATTTTTTTTTTTACATTGGTCATAACTTCTAAATGGTAAATATTAGAGCTTTCATATTGTACATGAGCATTTCTTTTGACAAGATCTTTCTACTGGTACCAAGATATTTGCCCTTGTGACCTTGGCCATCTTCGGAATTGGCCATTATCGGGGGCATTTGTGTTTCACAAACACATCTTGTTACGAATCATATCGTTTCTGTTAAAATTAATTTTACTGAATTCCTTTCTTCCTTGACTGTCTGCTAAATTAAAATAAATTTTGGTTTAACATCACAGTGGTGGGCAACACCTTGAGGAAAAAGCACAAATAATCTTAATGAGTGGCGTCTGTTCGGATGCATTCTTGAATGTAACCACGACGATGTCTCGATCTTTGATTTTGCAATCAAGCAACTATCATTGTGAATAGGATGCATTAAGGTACTTGAAATATTCACAACCTTCAAATATTTATAGCAAAAGCTTCAACCAAGTGCCGTCCTAATGGAGCTAGTCTGGCATGGCATCTAAAAACCACGTGTATTCGTAATTTTGCCCTTAAATTGTCGTACTGGATAAAAACTACCATTATAAACACATTCGCAATACTGTTTCAAAGTTTGAAATTATGAACGACCGTTCATTTTCTGTTTGGTCTGCTATTCGGCGTGAATGATTACGATTGCATTGGCAAAATCCTTATCTAATTTTCAATACGGAGAGAGATAATTTCTGTTACATAAGAAACATTTAATTTGGAGCTCCAAGTGACTTCCTAATAATCAAGTTTCATGTATTGTATATGATGAAAGGTGAATATAACGAACAGTGAGTGGCCAATCTTGGTATACCAGAAGTGGGATCAGGTGCTTAGGAGGAGTAAACACCCCCTGTCGACCGGTCACACCCGCCGTGAGCCCTATATCTTGATCAGGAAAACGGAATTATCCGTAGTCTTAGTGTGCCAAGAACGGCCAAACAATCGATATGAAACACGTCAGACAGCATTTGACCCAATGATAGGTTGTACTGGCAAACTAAATTGTTATAACGACCATAGAGTTTGCGAAATGCTGACTTTAAACGAGACTGTTGAAACCCCTGCATCATCAACTTGTTTGTCAGTAGCCTGCTTCGATTTAAAAACTGATCATACGCAGAACAAGCTCTTTCGTATGGAATAAGTTGAGAGATACAAACACCATATGCAGGTGACAATGGAATATTGCTACATAAATATGGGAAGTTGACGATGGAGAAGCTGAACTCATCCCGTTTATCCTAAATTTGAGTTTTTAGTTTGCCGTTAATATCTATTTTCAATAAAATATCTAAGTATGAAGCGGAAGTGGATGACTGTGGTGTCGTTTATTTCGAGTTCAAAGGGATATTGTGAATCGACATACAGGGTTTTATACAGCATTTAGATGTTATTATCCATTTCACATTTAAGGGGAATTTTTGAGAATGCAGTCATAAGCTTCCAGGGGATGGTGGTGGGGGACATCCATGGAATATAAATTGATTGATTACTCATTTTAATCGATATTGTAAGTCTGACAATTATAGAATATGACTTAGTCAATATATCAAAAAGATTTTCTTGAAAAATTCTCATACAATATTGTAAAGTTTCTACAAATGAAGGGGATTTTTTATCTGTGGAAGGGGAAATATTTATTTGTTGCCAAAGGGGAAATGTACCTTTTACCGCTAACAACCTAGATAAATCCTGCACTTGTACCGATTCTTGTATTTTTTCAGATGAAAAAAGTTTGATCCAACTTAACACTAGCAGGGCTACTAAATTCATCACATTCGTTCTCCCTCGCTACAAACGTTGTCCTCTTCCGTGTCCGACTTGCCTGTAACTTCGCTGACTAACTAAATTTTGCACTTTCATGTATATCATTCTTTTGTTTTGAACTTTAACTCTTAAAAAACTTCGCAATTGTTGGCATTCCAGCAGCATCTTTTTTTCTAATTCTCTTCAAATATGAATTCGCATTATGCGACATTCTTACCGATCAATATTACTTTGAAGCTTAAACTTGCCTCTGAACTGTACAAACTTAGAATATGTATCTGTAGATTCCGATTTTAGGGTTTTTTTTCTGTTTTTTTTGGGGGGGGGGGTAGAGAATCCCAATTACGTGAAACCTATAGAATGGGGAAGTTTTTACGTTTTCCTTGAATCTTTTGAAGGTATACATGCATTCCTATAGTCCGAAATATCTTACTTTTTCCTGGCTTTTTTATGATTTTGATATTTCCCGTGTCAGGAAAACGTCAGAACCGGCGCAGTTACGTAAACTGGAAATTCGCCGCCTCCAGCTGCAGGCGGACCGATTTTAAATACTTTGGAGTCGAATTTAATGTTAAACTCATAATTAATCAATACAACGATGCTTCTCGTACTTACTAATATCGATTAAAAGATAATATCACTCCAAAATTCGATAACAGAAGCACACTATTGTAGTCAACCGAATTTTCGCTGTCATTTGAACGAACGAGTCACGTGACTCAAAACAAATGTCGACAGTTTTATTTGTTAAAATGTTTTCAAGAGACTGTTTATGTGATAAAAGAACCCATAAAATATATATTAGTAAGTACAAGAAGCATCGTTTTATTGATTAATTATGAGTTTAACATTGAATTCGGGTCGCAAGTATTTAAAATCGGCCCGAGAATGCCGCCTCCAGTTGAAGGCGGCGAAATTTCCAGTTTACGTAATGGCGCCGGTTCTGCCGTTTTCCTGGCACGATAAATATCAAAATCATAAAAAAGCCAGGAAAACGTCCTAAAGCAGCAGTCACATATCACCGTATAAAGCTAACGGACGTCCAACAGATCACAAAATTGCCAATCCGTCTCCCTTCCTTTGAGCGTTTCTTTTTCGGCCAACGCGTTTCTTGTCTGGCGAAGTCCAGTCTATCCGGCGGAAAATTTTGAGCATGTTCAAAACTCGAAATGGACACCATCGAACTATGGTGTCCGCTTAGTGTACAGTAGGTATGCGTTTTAATCGGAACTCATTCGTTTTTTTCCTATACTCGTCCAGTTCAAATCCATTAATATCCGATGGACATGAGTCACGACCAGACTACTACAGGACATGCAGCGGGTCAACCGAAGATGTAATGGACACCAACCGAATGTTTACGGACAAGAAATGCATGAAACTGGCGAATAACGGTTGTCAAACGGAAGTCCACGGGCCGGTACAAGTGCGTTCGTCTAACGTTGAAAGAACGTTATATCCGTTTCTCATGCGTCCCACGTTCGTTTAATCTGGTAACTGTCCGTAATTCAGACGGTAATGTCCGTTAATAGAGCCTTCTAGAATCTCTCCAGATTCAGACAGGGTTTCCGCCTCTGAATGTTGGGCGGTCCGCTTTTCCCCAACATTGTCAATGACAGAGGGAGGAAATTGTGGTATTTTAACCTTTCCTCGTGCCCTGCCGTTCCCCTCCCAATATTTGTTGATTTTCCTTTTGGGAGCATCATGGAAATATGTTAACAAGGGTGATAAGTCTGAAAATATATATCCACTTTCGATTTATACCTGTTTGCCGGTCACATGACTGGTACATGTTCGTTCGTCTAACGTTGAAAGAACGTTGAATCAGTTTTCCATGTGTCCCACATTCGTTTTACCCTGTACTCGGACGGTAATGTCCGTTAATCGATCGTTAATTGCCCGGTACGTGTCCAGTATTCCTGTTATGTTTTAAACGCTTCATACACCGATCGCAGGAGCCCCTAGCAGCCGCGGGAACGACTTTCAACGGATACCAATGGACAGTATTATGTGACAATTATCTACACCTGTGACACGTCCGTTTATGCTATCCGGTAGGGTGTGGGTTGTGTTATACATGTACAAACCTTACACAGATCTCGGCGTATCTGTGAGAAAAAATGAGAATAAACAAAATATCTAACGAGGAAATAATTACGCTGTTTGCTCAGTTTCGACATTAATTATCTTGATTATTGTACCAAGCATGGTAAATCCGTAATTACACATAATATCACGCAGTGTTGTTCGCAGACGAGTCTTTTCACGAGTTCCATCAATAGACGTGCGGCTACACATTCCGTCCTGTACGCGCATCTAATTAATTTTATCAACGATAACAAACTTCATCGGGAATTACTCTGGTATGGCTTGGAGTTTAATATAACACCGTGATTGTTGAATTCATCATAAAGAAGCAACATTAGTAAAAGATAAACGCTTTCATTTCACCAGAATATTTAGATTTGTTTGCTGTAAGAATTTGAGTAGTCATACAATGTATATGCCAAATTTATTTTTTTAAGTGAAACTAAATTAAATTTTCAGAATTTTATTTGCATTGAAAAGTAAGTTCTTGTCTTTTCATCAGTAATCTAATTGCTCTTAATCAAATCAACCTATCATTGGGTCAAATATTTCTGACGTGTTTCATACCGATTGTTAGAACGTTCTTGGCACACTGATTTTAACCACGGATAACTCTGTTTACCTGATCAGGATTGCGTGTGACCGGTCGACAGGGGATGCTTACTCCTCCTAGCTAGGCACCTGATCCCACCTCTGGTGTGTACAGGGGTCCGTGTTTGCCCAACTATCTATTTTGATTTGCTTTTAGGAGTTATGAAATTGATCACTGTTCGTTATCTTCATCTTTCATATATAAGATATAGAGCTCGCGACGGGTGTGACCTGACAACAGGGCATGCTTACCTGCACCTGACCCCTTTATGAGATTGACCATTGTTCGTTATCTTCATTTGTTTGTGTAACAAAGATATCCCAGATTAATGTCTTAGTGATTGAGCAGCGGAGGTTATATCCCAACTTTTGCTGGAAATTTTTGAAGTTAAAACAAACTCCGTTTTTGAGGACATATCCGAGAGACCCGTGGTTCTCACCTTTAATTGCCGAGCGTTTCACGAATAAGCAATCCTTTGTTTACGTCTTAGGTTTGTCGCGGTCGTGACACGGGCATGGTACAGAATGCGTGGGGTCAAAAGTTTGCGAGGGAATTAATAAACATCTTCCGGGGATGTGACTCAGGTGAGCATTGTGGCACATGGGATAAAAACATGTCCCAAAAATGAGAAAGATTAAATTGCATTGGATATGTTACGAGAAGGACTACAGTGTTCTGTATAGTTTATGGTGACCAACTGTTTTCACTAAGAAATACTATAAGGTATCGTCCTTTTTAATGTAAAACCAGGATTTTCAACATCTGTTGTTATACCCCCCGCAACAAGTTGGGGGGGGGGGGGGGTATACTGGAATCGGGTTGTCCGTCTGTCTGTCCGTCCGTCTGTAGACGCAATGGTTTCCGGGCTCTAAAGCATTATCCTTTCCACCTACCGTCACCATATCATATATATGGACTACCCATGGGATGAAGATGTTCCCTATCGATTTTGGGGTCAAAAGGTCAAGTGCACTGGACATCGAAGTAGCAATATGGTTTCCGGGCTCTAAAGCGTTATCCTTTCCACCTACAGTCACCATATCATACATATGGACTACCCATGGGATGAAGATGTTCCCTATGGATTTTGGGGTCAAAAGGTCAAAGATCACGCGCACTGGACATCAAAGTAGCAATATGGTTTCCATTTAAATTCTTTAGCGGCTTTTTTCATCGCATGGAGATGCTGTGTTCCTAGATACCTTTTGGATCATAATACTGAAGTTTTACCTATTACCAACACCCTTTGGGAGATTGGGGTAAGCGGGGGTATTCTTAGTGAGCATTGCTCACAGTACCTCTTGGTTGTTTTTTTTTTTATGAACATGCTAGTTAAGTATTGGATACCTTTAAGTTCATGAAAACGTACGCTACTACAGAAAGCACAGGAATACAGACGTTTTGCAGGGATCACCTGTGAGGTTTGTCACAAAGCGTTACACGTTTACCTTTAGCTCGGACAGAACATTTGTTATTGGTCTATTGATCCTGTGATTAAAGCACGTGTGCATGTAATTACACATGATAGGGTGATGTGTGTATTTCCTACAGGGAGTGTAGTATGTATAAAACAACGACAATTCATCATAATATTAATGAAGTCAAGAAGTTAAAAGTCTTGTGTTTGATTTATTATTTTTAACTAACAGAGACTTGGTAACCACAGCACTCCAATCCCGAATAGAACGGACTTCTGGCAGTTCATTTCTAAACTAAATACTTGTATCCCAACATATAGGTTAATGAGATTACCTTTTAATTTCATCCAAAAAAATGCTTTGTTGGCCAGTCGTCTCCATATGAGTGCAAGATTCTCGAGAGGGACGTTAAACAATACACAATCAATCGCTCCGTGTTAGCTGTTACCTGTTTCATACATTACGAAATAGATCTTGCTATGGATCGCATAGTTCACTTTACTTTTCATTGATTCTGTTTCAATCTTTCTCTTCGAGTTCAACACTAATCCGCAGGATATCGGTAAATGTAATAAGGTTCACATAGATTCATCCCAAATGAGGCAAACCTTTTATACACACCGGACTCGTTCGCTTTAACGTTGATGCGATACATAACTGTATATCATACCAGGTGTGGAGCTATATTTTAAGAATATGCATGTAATTCGATTTTTAAAAAAGGCTAGGTTTGATGAGATTAATTGAATAACATTATTTTATCTTCAATGTTGTTTTCGGGGGAGGGGGAGTCATGATTGAATAGGCTCATAAAATCTTTTCTTGGGTGGCAGCCAGAATAAGGTAATAAAATTTGAAAGGGGTTAAATTATATTTCAAGTATTTTTCAGTATGTTTATTGCCTTTTTTAAAATCAAACAACATACTGTCACAATCGAGGGGGGATCCTCATAATATTATTGCATACAATATTTTCCGTTCTGTTCTCCGATCCGCATTTTAGCAACATCCCGTCTTAATACTGAGCGTTTGGCGAAGGAGTAATCCGTCTGAAGTTTGACGCGACTATAGCACAAGCGGTTACAAACAGACGTTCTACCACTGTAATCCCGTGAGAAAGCAGCACGGGCACTTGTTGGAGACGAGAGTGAAACAAGAACAAATTGGTAACGTGGGATTTAAACTTTTCTCACATATTAACCTTACTTGTTTTAATATATTATAGTATTTACATGTAATTTGAATGTTCGTTCTCTTCAGTAATCATCAACACGATCGTGTACTTACGATTGTCTTTAAGCAAATGCAAGAACTATTTTCTTTCATGCCATCGACGAAAGAACTAAAATTTATTTCGTTCAAAAGTCCAAGAACATGTTCCAAAAACAAAAACACTGCGCCACCCCTTAACCCTTTAAAGGGACTGATTCACGATTTTCCTCCAAATTTTGTATTTCACTTTAAGTAATCAAAATCTATAGTCTAATATGTTTCAGAAGGTTTCACAAAAAATTAAGGTTATTCATCATGACGGAAGCTCATTATAGAGAGTTTATTATTTGTTTTGAAAACAAAGATTGAGGTGTGTTATTGTTTACGAGTTTTCAAAATAAATGGATACTGATCCAAGTTTATTATATATATCACATCTCAAGTATGCTTTAGGTAAAACGTGTCATTTAAAAGTTAAAATTTGTAATTGTACAAAATGAAGATGCTTTGAATTACAAAATTAATGTTTCACTGGTTTGTTTGTTTACATAAAAAGACTCGAGTCTTTGTTTACATAACACAGAATCAAAGCTAAAATATTGCTCTTATCCTTACATTCAGACGGTCCAAATTTTGGTTGTCAACATTAAATGAGCTATATTTTTAATTTTTATCATCACAAATGAAAAATATTTCTTTCGAAAAACGTGAACCAGTCCCTTTAACGCCCAGTGACGCCTTTTAAGTGCCAATGGGGTTACATTGGTGGCGTTTTGTAAATACTTGGAATATAATGAAACAAATTATATTTTCAAAAAGTAGAGTAAAAACTAAACACTTGCGTCATTTTTCTAAATTATACTTCAGAAAAGCATTTCAGATTAATTAATTTCGATTGATTATCATCTTCAAATAATTAATTCTATAAAGTTATGTGTCAAAACTAGCTTTTTACCATGAAATAATCTGAGTTTATATTTCTATTAGTCATTTTCGTTTTTTAAAACCATGCGCCTTTAACAAATTTTAAATAGTGCTTTCGTATATTTTTGTTCATTGCTAAGAAAAATGTCGAGGTGGTAGGAAGATTGAAGAACCAATCACAGAACGCGACACGCAAAGTGACGTCACAAGCTTCTATGAGGCTGTCAATGAACCAATCACAGAACGCGACACGCAAAGTGACGTCACAAGCTTCTATGAGGCTGTCAATGAACGTACAATCTCGAGTACGGTGAAATAAATGGCAGACGACAAATAAAACGGATAGCATGGGATTTAGATTATAATTTACCGTACCTATACTGGATTCCTAAACCACATAAAAACCCTTACAAAGATATATTGCTGGATCCAGTAAGTGCTCTACAAAGCCCCTATCTTAGCTCATCACGAAAATATTAACAGCTGTGAAGTAGAAACTTCAAACTTACTGTGCGACTATATATGCCAGAAGTGGTGTTAATCAAATGTGGATTCCAAAAAATTCTAAAGTACTTTTAGAGAACTTGAAATCGCTAAATTTTTCCCAAATCAATAACATCAAAACCTATGACTTGTCAACACTTTACACGACTATTCCTCACGATAAATTAAAGACTAGATTTTTTGACATCATAGACAGTTGCTTCTTCAACAAAAATGGAAAACGGAAATATTCATATCTAGTGATTATTCATCCAAAAACTTGCTTTGTTAAACACGCATAAGTACTCTGAAGTTGAATTACAAAATATGCTAGAGTTCCTCATTGACAATATCTTCGTGGTCTTTGGTGATCATGTCTCCCAGTAGTCAGTTGGAATTCCTGTGGGCACGAATTGTGCTCCGTTGTTAACTGACCTGTTTCTATGTTCATATGAAGCATAATTTATTCAAAAACTTCTACGTGAGAAGAGAAAATCTCTTGCTGTGGCCTTCAATTCGACTTTTAAATATATCGACGACGTTTTGTCTATTAACAATAATAACTTTCATTCATATGTCAATTCGATATATCCCTGTGAGCTCGAAATAAAAGGACACCACAGAGTCGTCCACTTCTGCTTCATAATTAGATATTATATTGAAAGTAGAAATTAACGGCAAACTGACAACTCAACTGTATGACAAACGCGATGATTTCAGTTTCTCCATCGTCAAGTTCCCATATTTATGTAGCAATATTCCATTATCACCTGCATATGGTGTTTACATCTGTCAACTCATTCGATACGCAAGAGCTTGTTCTGCGTATGGTAAGCTTTTAAATGGAAGCAGGCTACTGATAAACAAGTTGATGGGCAGGGGTTCCAACAGTCTCGTTTAAAATCAGCATTTCGCAACTTCTATGGTCGTTATACTGATCTAGTTTGCCAATACAACGGATCATTGGGTCAAATGCTGTCTGACGTGTTTCATATCGATTAGGCCGTTCTTGGCACACTGATTTTGACTGCGGATAACTCCGTTTACCTGATCAAGATATAGGGCTCACGGCGGGTGTGACCGGTCAACAGGGGATGCTTACTCCTCCTAGGCACCTGGTCCCACCTCTGGTGTGTCCAGTGGTCCGTGTTTGCCCAGCTATCTATTTTGTATTGCTTATAGGAGTTATGAGATTGATCACTGTCCGTTATCTTCGCCTTTCACCACAACCCTTATTAACTAAGATTACCAAACATCATTAATTATCCTACCTTGATTTTCCTTGGTGAAAACAGTTTAATTCTAGTTGGCTTTTTTACTGATATCGACTGGTACAACTTTCTCTTGCGTCTTTACGTTTCCAGATACTTTATTTCTCTTCATTGTTCGTGGAATGGGAGATTGATATATCACTCTTTTACACTCTCCCTCTTGTAATTCTTCAACGGAAGGTAGTGGTCTTTTGTTTTCTTTAGACGGTGTAAGACTATGATAAGATGTCTTAGACGACATAGGTGGGTTTGATGCAGGAATCGAGGAACTCTCAGATTTTGACACGGTCATTTCTTTGACCTGCCCTTTGCACATTTTGTCTCGTAATAACTTTATGATGTTGTGTTTTTCATTTCTTAATGCTTCTAGTTTGTGGACTAAATCGAAAATTTATTAAGTTTCATAAAGCATTGACCACATGCGTACGATGAGAAGCCATCTTGAGGATGTGGAACATATCCCAAAACCTCCCACAGTTGCTTGGAAACTTTGAATGTCTCTGAAAATATGGTTCGTCGCAATTTTTTAAAATCTAAAACACTTGTAAGTGCAAATTCTGCATGTTTCGCTTTTCATTAAATTATGGACGCAGCCAATACTGTTTAAATGACGTTTATAATACTTGTGTCATTGCATTCGATTGGGCGACAAACAATTGTCGCAACCAATCGGAGTCTATCGCGGAAGTTATGAAATATTCTTCTAAATCTGACGATGGGAGGTCAGGGCTTTCAAAAGTAGCCGGTAGCCGGCGGATTTCCGCCGCCTATAGTAACATTAGGTGCCGGCTACTTTAGTGACAAAAATGTATGTCCAATGAAAAAAAACTTTTATAAAACTTTAAACATTTTCCAAACTTTACTAGACTCAGAAATCGCGGCCGTATCAACCAGGATGTAAAAACGTGTTTACTTGCGCTAAATTTAGTTCAGGTAAATACCGGCACCTGATTGGTCGTCTGTTGGTGTAGAAAATAATACGTCAATTGCAATAGTCGGAAAGCCTCGGATTTACTCAATTCGTGACAACACAGACGAGAAGTTCCGAAAGATAACAACAAGTCCTGAACGTAAAAATCAATGATGTTGACGGAATGAAGAGAACAAATACCCTGTTCAGTTTCGGCTTTAAAAAGGCCAGAAGTGAAAGTGACACAAGTATAATATCAATCAACAATTTTAAAGCGAAAACAGAATTTAATCAGGAAAGATTTCAGACTTGCTATTTTTTTAATTTGCAAATGCCCACGTGGTATTAAATAAAAACGAAAGTAGAATGTTTCAGCACAAATTCGCTATGTTACCAACAAATCTGTAGCTGTTAACTTGAATTTGTGGGAAAATAAAATTATAGGTCATTTAAATGTTACTTATTAATTTGTAATAAAGATTGTTTGGGTTTTATTTAAAAAAAAATATTGGGGTGAGCAAATGCAAAAGGTCCCAATGGGTTTCATGTCAGTCTTGGAGAAAAATATTACTCCCAGTATCAGTTAACAGACTTTAAGGGACCAAATGAAAATAGAAATATAGAGTTGTGTTAATGGTGAAGAATATTCTTAAAATATTGTGAGTGTAACTCTTATTTGCAATTCAATAAAAAAAAATGATTAAATACATGTAAACTTTTTTAATAACATACAATGTATCCGTTAAAAAAGGAAACGAAAGCTAACAATACAGGTAATTAGAACAACTATAAATATAATATATATTGATGTTTTATTATATAAAAATGGTGTTGGTTGTGATCTATATTTTTCTTACATTTTACTTTAATCTGCTTACTCTTGGTTGGCAGAGATTCATATGATTCCCTGGTGTTGGTAATATTACATTTTCCCTTTCATCCTCATACAAGAGTGGCAATGAGTAGCTTATTAATTCAAAAGAAAATTACTAGCAAAAATTGAGATTTGATTCCATCGTTTAAACTAATTTTTTTATATACACCCTTTACATATAATCATGGCTCTTCTTATATTTTATATTCGGTTACCGTTTAAGAGCTCACAATAGCTCATGTTTTTTGTTGTTGTTTTTTTTGTTATCTGTATGTAATATGCCAACTTTAATGAAAATTTACTTACTTACCTTTTCCCTTTTAGTCACTCGATGATGATTTATTAGAACCAACGTGTCCCCTTTTAAGTCTTTGAGGATAAAAGGAGCTCTTTTTGTCACTGGATATGCTGATTTTAAGTTCAGAAATTATGTTTTGCAAATCATTGCCACTCTTAAGCTTTCATAACATAACCTTATTATAGGTATAGCACTATTCACTATTCTTGCTTTAGCTTTTGGAACATTCCCTTATAATAGTAATGTTTTAGTCACATGCAATTATTTTTATGATATATTTTGCTAATTTAATTTGTAATGAATTCTAGCTATAAATTGATTTCATTTCAACAATATGAAAAAACATTGTTTAGTTAGTAATACCTAAATATATTTCAAAATGTAAATAGGTGCAGATTACCACTTAGGCGTCTTGGCAAATCTCATCACTTTATTTACACTATTTTGTTGCATGAGTGGGTATTGGATATACCAATAAAAACACACAAATTACTATGTTTACGTCTTAAGACAGATTTGAAAATAATTGGATGTGTAACGTTTGAGTTGTTGTTTTTTTTATTTCATAGTAACATCTTAATTGCAGGTAAATGTAATGAGGGGGACACGGTCACCAGTTCTCAGTCTGTGTCAGACAACAGTATATTGTCATCAGCCAAAGTTGTCCAGGATGCTGAAATTGCTACGTCTGAATCAGCCAAAGTTGTCCAGGATGCTGATATTGCTACGTCTGCATCAACTTCCATGCTACAATCTCTAAAATATGAGGCCAATGATCTGGCTATAAACAGGCTACAAGATATTTTCCCTGACTGCGAAGGGATACATTATTATCATCTTTGTCAGAAGAATAACTGTTTGTCGCTTAAAAGTCAGCAAAATGAACAGAAAAAAGACAAATTTGTCCATTCGTGGATAAGAAGTTCTGAAATGGCATTTTGCAATAAAACTTTGATTTGGTGGTTGGTGTACGAGGAGAATGTTGGTATGTTCTGTATACTGCGTAAGAAACATGACACATGTAACCAACAAAACAAGTCAAGAGTTTACAACAAGACGCCAAGTGTAAGGTATAAGAAATCAGCAGTTAAAGACCATGCTAACACTGAACAACATAAAACTGTTGTCATGCTAGAACTTACCAGTAGATCTTCAGTTTTCCAGAAGGACTTTGAGGAAAAGAAAGCAGTAGCAGATGATAATCTCAAGGCAGCTTTTTTTGCTCTTTACTGGTTAATGTCAGAAGAAATGCCAAACTGTAAATTTAGTAGCCTGATGCTTTTGGCAGAGAAAATGGGACATCCTTCGATCAAACATTTTAGATATACAGGTGCTGGAACCGTGAGAGAAATGATGTTGACAATAGGACAACAGATTAGTGATGGAGTTGCAGAGAAAGTTAGAAACTCTGGGGTTTATGGTCTACTGGTTGACGAAGTGACTGATATCTCTGTCAAACAACAGATGGATTGTTTTGTACAATATATTGATGACAGTGGGCTTGGTCATGTAGATTTCTTAGGTATTGCTAATGTACTAGACTTTGGACCATCAGCAGATGCCAAAACTTTGTTGGATACAGTTTGCAATATTCTATCAAAGAATGACTTAGACATTAAAAACTGTAGCAGTTTTGTATCGGATGGTGCAAGCGTCATGGTGGGGAAAACAAATGGTGTTGTTGCAAAATTCAAAGAAACAGTTCCTACATTGTTAAGCATCCACTGCATCTGCCACCGCTTGGCATTGGCCTGCACAGATACAAACAAGAGTACAGAATACATAAGTACTGTTGAAAGAATTTTAACAGCTGTGGAAATACTTCGATGATTCCCCAAAGCGATCTGCTGCTCTCCTCAAAACACAGCTTCAGATGCATCAAGATAAAGTAGAAACATAAGATTTACCTAAACAAAAAAGAGTACATCTCAAGAAAAATGAAGAAAGCTTGCAAGACACGCTGGTATTCATTCGACAGTTCTGTCAAATCAGCCTTTGAAGACTTACCAGCTGTGCTTCAAACATTAAGAGTATTAAAGATGAATGACGATCCAACGGCTGATGGCTTGTTGAAGAGAATGAGACTTTTAAAATTTGTTGGGGCTCTGGCAGTATTAAGCCATATACTACCAATTTTGGCATCTCTCAGCAAGGCATTTCAGAAAGGCACCATCAATTTTGCATCAGTACAGCCAGCAATTGATTACCTGGATAGTCTTGACAATCTCTTACCAACTGATCCAAGTGATCCTTTTACATCAGTTGTCATCGCACAGTTGAAAAGTGAATTGTCAGATCAAGGTCGTCTTGAAGCCTTGGAGTTACAGCCGAGTGAATTCGAATGGAACCAGCTGACCAATTTATTGACAAAGTATATACACGCTCTAAAGGAAAACATCCATGTTCGGTTTTCTACTTCAGTGCTTCAGCATATTTGATCCATTAAGTATGCCTCTGAGGGGAACTGAAGCATTCAAAACCTATGGCAACGAAAGTGTTAAAAAATTAGCTGATCACTTCTACCAGGCAGATGAATCTAAAAAAGACAGAGAGGAAAAGCTATTAGCAGAATGGGGAAACTTCAAATATATTGTCAATAAGTGGAAAACGGACATACCTGAAAATGTGAAGCACCCAGATCCAAAACTGACACTGACAAGTATCTCTCCAACAGAGTGGAGTTTGCAGAGAATGGTCAGCAATCACCATTTAATGATGAATTATCAGGAACTTCTTCAGATTGCCAAAATTGTGATAAGCCTACCAGTGAGCAATGCATGGCCCGAAAGAGGTGGTAGTGCTATCAAACGAATCAAACCTCGTCTACGAAATTCTTTTAAAAAATGATATGCTATAGCTAGCTGCACTACTTCAGGTCTCTGTGAATGGACCCAAGATTAAGGAAGCAGATGAAATAGTCCATGAAACTGCTGAAAAATGGATGAATCTGAAAAAAGAGCAAAACTAGGAAAACATACTTCTGAGAAGACAGGAAATGTTATGAACACAGAGACTGAAAAAGAAACTGAAGATGCTGGGGTACAAACTGATCTAGATATTGTAGAGTTAGAGGAGAAACAAGAACGTGTGATGAACTTGATGGAACAAGCATATAAGATTTTGGGATTTGATATGGAAGACATTGAGGAGGTTGGAGAAGACAAGGAGGACGATGAGTTTGAAGATGATGTGGACCTTTTTGAATATGAATAAAATAAGAATGTCACAAAGTCAAACTGAGTCCATTTTATTAAACTTCACTTGTTTTAATGATCAAGTTTTTGTGCATTAAACATGCAGTTTAGTTCATTTCAACAATACTTTCTGCATGTAGAAACTTTCTTACAAAACAATTCAGTCTTATAAACTATCAGTACAAATGTAGAAATAAAAGTGAAAGTTTCTGTTCAAGCAAAGACACTTAAAAATTAATTGATACAGCATTGCAAAAAATAATTACATGTAGTTATCTTGATGCACTTTATTTTTCATTTTGCATCAAAATTAGTACTTTGCAATGTTGAATTTTTTAAGTCTTTGCATGAACAGAAAATTTCACATATGAAACAATAAATTCATGGCAAAAGTAAAAATTTCAGGCAAAAAAATGACAATTTCAAAGCTGCATTTAAGTGCCAGGAAACCGCGAGAATGCAGGATTTTGCGTCATTTACCCCAGAGCTTCTGGAGGCCTTGAGCGGCCCCCAGACCCCCGGCCGTAAGGGCGCCGAGCATAGCTCGGCGTGCGATACGGCTGTGCCGTTCGCATTTTATCGCCTTCTACTTTTTCATATCAGCCTCCTACTTTTAAATTTGTTGAAAGCCCTGGGAGATGAGAGTAAGCGAATCGGACACTTGGCTAGCGAAGATGTAATATGTGTTGTCATATTGTTAGTACTTGGTGCCAGGGCGATTTATTTTCAAGAAATAGAATATATTGTACTTGTCTGTTCTTTTTATCGGCTATGACCCCGTCCTCACAATGTCAAGGTTTCAACCTTGATATTGTTAGGAAGTTTTCACTCTGGCAACTGATGGCTTAGAAACGTGCGATAGATCTTTGATAGATCTGTATGTACCGTTGCGTTCTTAGTCAATATTTCAATATTCTGCTGCACACCAGGGAGGATGTCCCCTTGGTCCTACATTTGCGAGGTGCTAAGGGGAACCCTTTAGCTAGGGAAGTGGGGGGGGGGGGGCATTGTAGGGAAATCCTTAGTCAAGCCGGGGTCTCTCACTTGCAGAAATCCACCTTCACTGTTTCTCCGGGGGGGGGGGGGGGGGAGTATAGAACTATGGATTTACCAAACTGGTGTCCAACTTTAACCCAGAGCAGATTAGAGTGTTGAGGGAATGGGAATTTTTTCTGGAATCAGATGCCCCTTACTTTTCCCCCATGGGTGGAGACTATGGTCACCCACAATACATTGGAGAGGTGGCTAAGGCCAGAGCAGATCTTCTGGGGAGATCAACGGGAGAGGTAATAGAGGAGGCGTCCAGGAATTGGGCGCAACTCTACCAGTGAGGGGGGCCTTTAAGTATATAAGTTTGATACCCCAGGTAGGGTGTTTTATTTTTAGGGAAATTTATTTTTGGGTTTTAATAAATTGTTGGCTGTTTATGGAAAGATATGGGTAATCTCAGTTAAGTAATGGCCCATGAGAGAGAGACTAAGACGGCATAGGGACCTATATTTTGCTGAGTCCCTATTTCCCTTCTATATAAGGGGGGTTATCTTCAAAACGGGGAGGAGTGTAGTGTCGATCGGATTTGGCCTGCACCCGGGAGTGACGTCACCGGAAATCTCTCTTACTGCGAAGCCTTTATAAACACCAGACGACATATCGAATCACTTAGGTAAATCCATGTGCATCTAATCCCTTGTGGTATATAGGGGCTATTATTATTGTACCAAGAGTACAACAGTGCGATCACTGTGATAGATCTGTATGTACCGTTGCGTTCTTAGTCACGTGAAGAACATTGCTATTTAAATAAACATTTCTTGTCCTACTTCATTTCCCTTATATGGTATTGATTTGAGATATTGATTTTTTTTAAGATTTCAATTTACTGAAATATCAAACACATTCTCACTGGTTGTCCCATTCAATTAGAGTATCGATATCAGCTTAACACTTCAAATCTACCGAATTCATTACTTTTCATTTCATTAGTTTTACTAAAGAACCAGTTTCTTTTAGGCCTTTCTGTTGGTAATTATTTTCAAGAAAAATAACGTAGACCACTTTTCGATTCCGCAATTATATTTTTCATGTTTCTTTTTTTATCGAAATATTAGTACGACAGAGGGAACCGTTACATAATATATATCTTATTGAATAATCTAATTCAGTAAGATGTACGTGTAGTTTTAGTGCTTTGAATATAACACGTACCTAAATATTTAATATATTATCAGTTTTAAAGCTTTCAGTATTAGTTTGTCATTTTTTAATACAATTTTCATGATATTGACAGTTTTTTTCAATTTCGTCCAAACTAATTAGGATTGAAACTAGTCTAAGAACGATTTCGTCCATACTAATTAGGATTGGAACTAGTCTAAGACTGTCCTAGTTATATTATTTACATGTATATCATAAAGTTGTGCTCCTGTCATTTTATTGAGATGCATTAACATTCGAGAAGATTATTGATATTTTCATTTTACGGGTGCTTTTTCAACTTCATTGACTTAAATCATTTTCTTTTAGATTTTGTAATAATCTGTTCTTTCAGAGACTACTGCATTAATATAGGTGAGGGTATAATGGAATCATCAGTCCATTTGTCTGTGTGTCTGCCCATCTGTCTGTTGATGGTGGGATCAGGTGCCTAGGAGGAGTAAGCATCCCCTGTCGACCGGTCACACCCGCTGTGAGCCCTATATCTTGATCAGGTAAACGGAGTTACCCGTAGTCAAAATCAGTGTGCCAAGAATGGCCTAACAATCGGTATGAAACACGTCAGACGGTATGGTGATTCCAAGTGAAATGGTAATTTTTTTCTTGATTTTTAAATCCTTTCGCGGATTTGTTCTCATATTGAGATGTCGCCAGTTGTATGTGAAGTACCACAAATTTTGACCTACGTTTAGCGCCTTAAAAACAGACGTAGGCGCTTTAAAGAGCTCTCAGTGCTACGGCCTTGAGCTCCACGTGTAGGTCAACATTTGTATCACTTCATCCACAAATCGTGATGACAAATTATCGAATGGGATACGAAAGAAATAACAAACAAAACACATTCCATATTCAGTCAATAGTTGTCTCCAGGTGAATAGGGAAGTGCATTCACTCGAGGCCCGAAAGCAGTATCCTGTTTGATCCATCTCCATACAAAGAAGAGTCTGTGTGGCCCCATGTCAAAAGGGGGACCGCTTAATACCCGGAAACCAACCCGTCTAAGGACGAATAACCTGGTGCCAGTCACTCTATTCGTTGTTGTGTATGTATAGTAATGATCAGATGGGAAAATGTGTGATTGATTGTATATTGTTTAACGTCCCTCTCAAGAATATTTCTCTCATGTGGAGAAGTCACCATTGCCGGTGAAAGGCTACAAAATTTAGGCCTATGCTCGGACTCTTTGAGCAGGGATGGATCTTTATCGTGCCCTAACCCGGATCCCCACGGAAAGATTTAATGTTTTACGTTGATTAAACATCGATGGGAAATATGCATTCCTTGACAAAGAATTATGACCTCATTGATTTCAGTTTTTATTTATTTTTGCACACTGTCGGTTATGTGTGACTGTTTTTAAATCCCCCCTCCATCGCACTCGCTTCTCACCTCTGCCAATTTGATCCTCTTTATCAACAATGGTTGTATTTGAGAGGGGGTGTGTGTTTATCCACTCGAACACGTGGGTTTTCTCTGGTATCCTGCCACATTAATGACACTTTCCTGCAAAGATCTGCAAAATCAGAGAAAGGATCCCACTGGAAATACTAGGTAAACTTTCGAGCATTCGTGGATTTTATTGGTATTTAGGATTTAAGTCAAATGAAGATTTTTACATCATTTAATAACTTTTAAGGTGATGACTTATCAACGATGCTGATTGGTTGAAAAATTCGTTTGATTTTTCTGTCAAAATTTCGTTCGGAGTTCATCTGCACTAAGCACGCGGGACTACTTTTCTCTGGAATGCGTCTTCCCCGTTCTAATTTTAGCGCTATTTATAGAACGGGATTTTCCACAAAAGCATTTATATAACGATATGCATTCGTTTGATTTTTGTTTTTCATTGCTATCAAAAATAAGCTCAACTAAAGATATGAATAAAATACAAATTAATTTAAAGAAACAACATACATAAGCGATGACGTGACAGAATAGTCA
This sequence comes from Ostrea edulis, assembly GCF_947568905.1. Lineage (NCBI taxonomy): Eukaryota > Metazoa > Mollusca > Bivalvia > Ostreida > Ostreidae > Ostrea > Ostrea edulis. The sequence goes on from NC_079165.1 coordinate 2,481,098, forward strand.
ACTTGATGACGTAGACCACTTACTGGTAGAAGTAGACAGATTACACGAGTTCCTGGTATGAATCGTCTGCTTTGCGAGATCGATAACATGACGGAGCAAGTGGCGACTTCTGATCTGGTAAATATTAATGAAATTGAACTACGTTATATGGGGCTCAGTCAACGAGTGCGTTTTAGATGAAGAGGTGTTGAACTTTTTACTCGATATTGAAATGAAGCCGAGTTGCATTCCAACGACACAACCAGTGTTCAACGTCTCCTCCAACACAATGCAGCATAAATAAGTAAGTAAGTAAGTAAGTAATTTTTATTTAAAGTCGGAAAACTATATACAGGTAAACAATAAACATGAGCTAAGAGCTCTTTAACCGACTATATAGCATTAAAAAAAAACCCACAAAGCACTAATGATATATAATTGCATGCATAGACATAAAAACAGAAATTTGAAATAAAACAGGACGCATACTTGTATACAGACATCACAAGTCATGCATATATATACACAGGGACTAGCTATATTAAGATGAGCATGCATAACTGAAAACAGTTTGCAACACAAACATAAAAATATGGATATATACATAGAATAAATAAATATGCATACCTAAGAGACAGAGCGGAGTAAAAATAAAACAGTTAAATTTGTACATATAAGCTTAGAAGCATAGTTAGAAGTTAGATCAAAACTTTAAGATTTAGGCAGGAGAGGCTGGAATTTGCATGAGCTGCATTTACAATTTAATTCCCCACACCAATTTTGAATATAATTTGAGAATAGATTATATGATGTAATATTTCTTGCTTCGTTTGGCAAAGAGTTCCAGAGCTTTGCTGCCTCATATCTGAAAGATTTAATCCCGTACCTGGTTGTTCTGGGTCTTTGTATTTCCGCTGTATTTGTATATCTAAAATTGTATGAATGGTTTTTTATAACAACTAGATCTTGTAAAAAAAAGTGGGGACAGTTTGTTGATAATTTTAAAAGTTTCTAAAGCTATTGTTCGCATTCTTCTGGTTTTTAGTGAAGGCAATTTAGATTGTTTTAATAGGTTTTCGTAAGTACTTTTATAGTCACCATAGATAAATCTCAGAGCTCTTTCCTGAATCTTTTCAATTTTGCGGGTGTTTTGTTCAGTGCAGAAGTGCCATGTCAACGGGCAATAACTAAAATTTGACATAATAAATGAATGATATATGGTTAATTTACCTAATTTGCTAAGATGTTTGCCTATTCGTTTAAGAACATTTAATTGCATTGCTGCCTTTTTACAAATATTGGTAATATGTGTGTTGAAAGAAAGTTTAAAATCAATTGTAATACCCAACAATTTTATTTCTTCATCACATGAAATTTTTATTCCATCTAAATCAAAAACTATGTTTTCATTGTGTGTTTTGTTTCCAACAGAGATAGCTTGGAATTTTTCTGGATTTGCCTGCATTTTGTTTGATTTAAACCATTTAATCAGAGATCTACTGTCATCTTGAAGTGCTGCTATTACCTGAGTTAAAGATTTATCTGATTTTGATAAAGTATTGTCATCTGCATAGTTGTAGAGATTACATTTATTTACAAAGTGAAAGAGGTCATTGATAAAGATGTTAAAGAGTAAGGGGCCGAGGATAGACCCTTGTGGCACACCTTTGATTATATTTGACATGATGCTGGTGTGCTCCCCTACTTTAACACACTGTTTTCTACATGAGAGATAGCTGCTTAACATCTCTCGTGCTGCTTTTGAGAGACCATATGCTTTTAGTTTAAGAAGAAGTAGTTCATGAGGAAGGCAGTCAAAGGCTTTAGAAAGGTCCATTAAAATTGCTGCTGTGTACTTGTTTTTATCCAATGCTTGTTTCCAATCTTCAATTACTCTTAATAAAGTTGACTGACATCCAAAACCTGACCGAAAAGCTGCCAAAAAAGGATTGAAAACATTTTTAAAAAACATTGTTAACTGATTTTCAATTGCTCTTTCAAAAACTTTTGAGATTGCAGGAAGAACACTAACAGGTCTATAGTTACCCTTCTCTAATGAACTATTCTTCTTATGTAATGGTGTCACTTGTGCTATCTTAAGCTGGTTAGGGAAAGTTGATGTTGATAGGGACATGTTAATTAGTTGACTTAGAGGTTTGCTGATAACTGGTAAAGCGATGTGTAAGAGTTTTGGAGAAATTCCATCAATACCAGTGGCTTTTTTAATATTTATTTTCATTATACTTTTTGTTACAAAGTCTTCAGTGACAGCTTTAAAGGAAAATGGATGTTGTTGTGGTAATTCTGTTTTATTTGCTTTTATTGCCTGTATACTTGGGTGATTTTCATCTACTTGTTCTGCATCCCCAATATTTTTAGCAACATTTATGAAAAAGTCATTAAAAATTTCACATACTTCTTTCTGGCTGTTTACAAGCGTGTTATTTTCCGAGAGAATTAAGTCTTTCTGTGTGGTGCATCCTTTGTTTGTTAAAAATGGTTTTACAGTTGGCCAAAAATCTTTTGATTTTGGGCCTCCAGCACATCTTTCAATGAAGTATTGATTTATAGACTTGTTTTTTAGGGTGGTTACATAGTTTCTTTGTTTTCTGTACTTTTCCCAATTTTCAGAGGAGTTTATGGATTGGTACTTGTTAAACAACATTTTTTTCTTGTATATTGCCTTCCTAAGTTCTTTATTCATATATGGGACTTGTTTTGTTTGGATTTTTCTTGATTTCAGTGGGGCATGTTTGTTAGCTACATCTAGAAAGCAGTTGCTAAAATCATTGTAACACTTGTTTACATCTTTGCCATCACACAATAAGCATAATTTGGTTTCTAATTCCTCTGCAAATTTTTCAGCATCAAAATGTTTGAAACTTCTACATAATCTGCGTTTTACTTGTCTCTCTAATATGGTTATGTCAACCTGAACAGATATAAAATTGTGGCAGTCACTAATTCCTGAACCAAAATTACATACTTTCCCTGTGTTTGAATTTTCGTTGGTGATAATGACATCTAGTAGGGATGGTTTACCAATTTTGGTAAAGCATGTTGCTTTTTTCACCAAGTTCTTAGCACCATGAGTATCACATATATCAGACAATATTAAGCTTTTTTGTTTGTCAAGCATGTTGATATTTAAATCGCCAATAACGATGTAGTTGTCATATCTACTTATAATTCTATCTAGAGTCTTGCTAAAATCGTCACTAAAAACATTTTCATTCATATTCGGTGGTTTATATGCTCCAACAAATAACCATTTGTGACCGTTTGATGTTACCTCTATTCCCACGGATTCTATGTCTTTAAATTCAAAGGTAGGCTTACGATCTCCAGCCAGATCGGACCTGAGGAAGGCTAGTACTCCTCCACCATGCTTATTCCGATCAGCTCGCCACATAGTATAATTGTCAATTACAAACTGTGCATCGGGGTAGGAGGCGTCGATTTTAGTCTCTGCCAGAAAAAGCATGTCGATGAGATTTCGCTGTAATATGTCCTTGATCTGATCATACTCTCCTGCGAGACTGTTTATGTTTAAATATCCACAGATAAGCTTAGCTGGATTCGCTTTTCTAACGTTTACTAAGTTCTCCCAGATGTCATGGTCGTTTTCCACGTTGTTTACGCCGGAAGTGTAATTGTCATCTCCTGAGATGTCGATCCCGATCGTTTCAGGCATCATGTCAGCATCTGTTTCCATGCTGGGTGCAGGGTTGTCAATAGATAAACATGCATTGCAGACCCATTGTGCTGCAACGGGTGGAAAGTTGTCCGTGCAGCATTTAAGGTGACATCTTATATTGCAATGTGTGCATATCAAAAGTTTCTGATTTTTTCGTGTTTGTCTACTGCAGGCCACACAGGGAAATTTAATCGGCCCAGGGTTGGTTGAGATGTCACCCGCTATAAGAATTCGTAAGATTAGAAGGTATTTTCCCACTGAGTTGGATCCATTGTCTTTGTTTTTGTTTGCATCAAACAAAGAGATTTTTGGCGGGTAAAGTTTTTGCAATAAATAGTCATCTAAGTACTCTTCAAAGTTTAGTCTAGACTTACATATGTCGTCTAAAGATGATTGAGGATCGTGTGTAGTAGCATGCTGGTCGGCAGGTGGTGTAAATCTGCATATTATGGATGTTATGACCAGAGCTATTGTCCAGTGATATGTCCAATCCGCCAATCCACTCACCACTTGTTATCTTCCTTTATATTTAATTCAACTTTTAACCATTGCACCTTTAATTTGGCGTATACTCCATTTAAATCTGCACAGTAACGGTTCCTTACCTAAACGCACAGCCATGCCGTTTTGTTGTTGTTTACAACTCTTACATATATGTATTTCTACGCGCCAATTCAAAAACGTTAATTGAAGCTTTTTGATGGGAGAAACTATTTGTTTTTCTATCTTAAAAACATAATTAAATGATAAGAAATAAAACTTATAATTCTTTGTTTGTTGCATGTATCAAACGAAACATTGGACGGAAAACTTTTTCATCAATGCGCGTAGCGCATTGATGAAGTTTTCCGTCCAATGTTTTGTTTGATACATGCATCAAACAAAGAATTATAAGTTTCATTTCGTAAGACGTACAATTGACCGCATTATTATTCAATAATGTGGGTTTTCTTGATATGTAAGTCAAATGAAGATCGATGACGTATTTCACCGCATTATTAGCTCAACAACACAATATTAATTACATTTCAAGCTAATTTTTCCGTGATAACCTTTTGCAGCTCCAATGTGTTAATTTCCCCACACCTCAGGATTTAAAAGGATGTACATATAAGGAATTTTTATCTAGTGTTTATTTGGAGTACGTGAGCTGATTAACGACTGGAAGTTATGCGACAACAATCAGAGTGAAATGTCGGAATATAGAAATAATAGTGTATGAAAAAGACTATTTCAAACGCGTATGTCAATTTTCATTGTCACAATAATTGATTGATTGCATATTGTTTAACGTCCCTCTCGAGAATATTTTACTCATGGAGACGTTTCCATTGCCTGTGAAGGTCTACAATATCTTGATCTATGCTCGGCGCTTACAGCCTTTGAGTACGGAAGGATCTTTATCGTGTCATACCTGTTGTGACAGGGGGCCTCGGTTTTTGCAGTGACATAATTAAGCATTTGTGGAGACCAGCTTGAGGCCCCATGCAGTGGGTCCAGGGCAAAGCCCTGGTGGGATAAAGCCCCCGAAAGCTCATGTGGTTTACCAATGAAATCACCTATTTTTGTGCATAGAGTTTCTTGTCAACTTCCAAACCCAAAAGAATTCACAAATTTATTTTCTAAAGTGTTTTACAGTGCCAACTTTACGGTGGCTGGTTTAGGACAGGTGGAAGAGATTTTTTTTTAAAAAATTCGTTACCACGAAATAAATTCGTTCAGAACGGAGTGAATTTCGTTGGAACGAATTTTATTTCGTGGGAAGGAATTTTATTTCATGGGAACGAATTTATTTCGTGGACAAATTTTATTTCGTGAGAACGAATTGTTTGTTGTTGTGGGGTTTTTTTTTTTTTTTTTTTTTTTTAATTCTTCCATCTGTCCTAAACCAGCCACCGTACTACTCACTGTGTGTACTTGGACTGACTTTACATTTACGAAAAAAAAATTCTTGTTGTTTTCTACTGGTGAATATGGTACATTTTTCTGATAACAAAATATATCCCAATTCGTCTACTACACGTGCATGTGTATATGATGTGCATGTATAAGTGTTATTCGACATGATGATTTGAAATTAAAAAAGGACTTAAAATTTGATTGAATTGACATTATCGTGCTGATTAAGTTATAAACCGGGAATATGTAATGCATGTATTCTTGATGAACTCATATTTAAACGGCAAAGATCTCTCTCTCCCTCTCCCTCTCTCTCTCTCTCTCTCTCTCTCTCTCTCTCTCATCCTAGGACCGTGTGTATGTATCAATTCCCACAACTTTAAATAACGATTTGATTTGTATCTTTTGAGAATAGTGAGCGATCGGCAACGATTTAATGAGCGATCATACAATCCACCATATTAAGGATAGACACGCGATCGTACAACGATTAGAACAATTTATTGTAAAAATAACAGAATGCTTGTTAATGTATGTTGTTTCACAGTCGTCGGTAAACACGTGGTTTCCATGTGATAACTGGAATTGTGGTTATAATTTTTTTTTACGGCTGACATGCTGCTGTGACGTACAGTACATGTAGAATATTGAACCTTTTTTCATTCATTAATGTGTCACCTTTAGATCACTATAGACCCCCTTTATTTTTATCTTTAAAACATTTTTGTTACGCAATCCTTTGACTTTTTAAGCTTTTATATAGAAGAAAGTCCACTTTTAGTGAAAAGGTTACCTCTAGGTATCCAATAAGTTGACAATTGCTGTCTATTATGTTTAAGAATGGACAGATACTGTCCGTTCTTAAAAATAATGGACAGTAATTGTCAACTTATTAGACACCTACAGGTAAACCCAATAACTTATTAGACATCTACAGGTAGGCTGAAAATAAGAGAAAGACAATACATTTGTCAAAGAGATACAAATTTAATTTTAAATTCCCTACAAGTAAGAATCAACACAGATATCGCAAAAATCGCTGAAATACTTAAAAACGATGTTTCCCTTTAGTAGGCTTCTCTGCTTCAACTCGTAAGATTCACATTTTTTAAATTCCATTGGTCATTACTATATCGCATCAAAACTTACATTTGAAAAACATATTTCCATACTGTATTTGAATTTGGCTGGATTCAGAGGCACAATCCGAAACTTATTTACAACGCTTTTTATGTTTTCTTTATTAGCATATCCTAATTCTGAATTTATTATTTTCGCTTCCATGAATAATTTCATTTCACGAGATAGGATTATTGGGTTCCTTTGCCTGGCGTTAATTATTTCCTCATCCAAATATTTGAAAACACAATGCTTTTCAGATCAAAATTTGGCTCCGTAACTTTCTCATCCTCCATATTCTGAATATAATAACACTATTTCACTAAAATCCTTACATTTTGATTGTGCAATGAAAAGGCTCTCCCCATCAGAGAAAGACATGTTGATATGGCTCAGTACTAAAGAAAGAGTGAATATAAAACCTGCAGTAGAAGACCACTTACCTGACACTGTCCAATAAGTGAACAAAAGAAACAGAATTCTACGCAAGACTGGTTATATTGTCCGACAATTCAAAATAGCTTTATTCATAATTATCATTGTCAATGGGATTACCTGAGTCTGTCCATTCTTAAAACAAAAGATGTAATGTTTTAAGTAGGATATAAGCCTCAAACTGTCCATTCTGTGAGAGAAAGAACTGATCGAGGCCCGTAGAAAGAACTCTCACAGAATGGACAGTTTGAGGCTTATATCCTTTACTTAATCAGGCTTTGGCGGTCACTATAGACCCCCTATAGATCAGTTGGTGAAAGTATACATGAGAATCCGGAATCCTTCAAGAATCTACAATCAACTGATATTCTAGAAATTCACAACCAGAATTGGAAACAAACATGCAGAAGAAAGGGCGAGGCTCAAGAGAGGGGGGGGGGCTTGTTATGGGGGTTCATATGTTTTTGGTGACCAATTCTTCCGTACAAGAGAATCTAGATTTCTATGTTGCAGAAGAGGGACCAAAGACCAGTTTTGTCCCACCACATCCTTTACCCCGTGGACAGCAAGACCTACTAGAAAAAAGTACTCACAATGCTCAAAACGCAATAGCCTCTCCTACAAATTTTGATACAATGCTAAAATGCAAACTAATCATAAATTCCCATCACTGTTGGTGACAGAATATTCGGATGATGACGGAAACTTTAGAACTACCAAATGAGAAATTCTGTCGTCTATCAAATTAATTCCCTGTCAAGGAATTCTGTGATGATGAGTCCGAAATAAGCAAGACGATAGAAGACAACCATCCCTGCAGAAAAGCGGAAGGGGATTATTTAGTGATGAATGATTGAATGTATTGTTTAACGTCGCTCTCGAGAATTTTTCACTCATGGAGATGTCACCATTGCCGGTGAAGGGCTGCACAATATGGGCCTATGCTCGGCGCTTACGGTCTTTAAGTAGGGAGGGAGCACACCTGCTGTGACACGGGACCTCAGTTTTTAAGGTCTCATCCGAAGGACCGCACAATTTAGTGTGACTCACGGTCTTTCGTTATGGCCGTAAAAACAGAGGTCGCGGTAGGCGTTGCACGTTAGGGAACCTTTAATGCTACAGCCCTGAGCGCTAAACATAGGTCTAAATTTGTGGCACTTCATATGCAGCTGGTGACGTCTCAATATGGATGAAAAACTTTCAACGGAATGTAAAATTAACAATCAATCAATTTACAGAGATAAAAAGTGTGTGTGTGTGGGGGGGGGGGGGGGGGGGGATCTAAGAGTAAACGATCAAGGTCGTAAGCAGTACCAGTAATCCAATGTAGCAAGTTTTGAAGACTGTAGGAGACATTTGTGATTTTCCGGATTTCAAATTATTCTTGTACTTAAAAAGGGGAAGATAATCAATCTTATAATTCCCATAATGAATTCAAAAAATTAAGAGTGGAGAAAACATTCAACCCCTGGACATACTAGAGGTGGGATCAGGTGTCTAGGAGGAGTAAATACCCCCCTGTAAACTTCGGGTAGAAAATTTGGGTGATAATTAATCAAATGATACTGCATTGTGGACACCGTGTGTAAGAGAGATATCAGCCTGGTACCAGCTACAGGGATGACACTGCGAGAGAAAAAACTTTTTTATTTCGGGGTCTAAAGTTCATATCTCAAAATCAAAGGAACATCAACAGGTCAGATGTCAGGTGTGACGAATGTTAGGATTCATATTTCTTTTACATGTCAAGAGTAAACGCGCATAAAAAAAACAACACATGTTCTGTAGTTTCGCTAAATGATTGCCGCCCTGAAGTATCAGGAATTAGTCGTGGACTCTGAACCCCTGACGCAGATGTAGGGAATTTCACAATTTTGGTAGGTTACATGATCTTAACAATCATGTAAATATCTAAATGACCTCTTGATTGGTACTTAGATTCGTTTGACAAGATTTTGTCACCAATGATTTTATTCACATGTGAAATACAGCAAACTCCAGATATACAATGTATTAAAGGGTTTTTACCACGATTTTTAATGTAATTAAAATCAGAAGGAGTACCCTTAATAAAACACGTTTCTGCTGTTATATTGTTTCATTACGCCCAATAATTGATACAAACATGCATTTTATCTGCATATATTCAAAGCTTCCGCTTCTCAAATCGTCACTAATGAGCTATCTAGTCACGTGATACGTCATGACGTCATACGTGTCAATGTGCTGCAGCAGCTATGTATATGTGTGTGTGAATAGATTCTATTGAAAGTCATAGATTATACAGAATGGATAGTTAATGTTCCGACATTGAAGACATCCCGTTAGTATTTAAGATTCCGCCATACATATTTGAACCTGCCGCTGAGCCAAATCTTAAAGAAATTCCCTCAGCAAACATTTTATATTAGCCTAATACACTACATCGACATTGACGGACTCGGACGGAGATCCCGCTCACAGAAAGGATGGAACGTTTTCAACTTTTGGTAAATATCTGAATGACACATTTCGTTTGCAAACATTTTGACTGTGTTCCCTGGTAGATCGTAATATTTTTAAAGCATTAGAGGTCTGTATAGAACATAGAACATATTTCATTTTCCAATCAAGGGCCCTCAAGGGGTAGCATGAAAATACATACAAATAATGTACATATACATTATTGTAAAAAATGTAATATAATGTAAAAAAAAAAATGTATAGGTAGAGTGTAACATGCATTAGCCAATGATGATCTAATTAAAATCAGTTCTTCTCTAACCGTTACACTGGAGAAGGTAGAGAAGATTTGCTTTTAATTAAATTGATGCATTGACCAATAATGTGTCGAAGGAAACAGTCGATTTACCGATATCGATTTAATTTAGGCCTATAATTTTATTTTTCAAAGGGGGTGGGGGGGGGACAACCGGATTTTAAAATTACCAATCTGATGAAAATCTATCGACTTCGGGGGGAGGGGGGGGGGCTGTCATTCATTATATTGTTGCAATTTTTTTTTCACTACGTTGGCACGCACCGTCATTTTTTAAAAATAAAGCCGCCGTATTTCAGCATTTTTGACGATTATTAACTCTGGCATTTTTTCGACTTTTTCATTTTCTTACTATTTTAATCGGGGGGGGGGGGGGGGGTAGGGGTAGACCGTGTAGTAATTTTGTACATGGTGTCAATACACAAAACTTCAAGCGTGGGGGGAGGGGGGGGCAATATATCGTTGCATATGAAATCAAAAGTACATATATATTGTGATGGTTTTGTATATATTTTGTTTGATAATGTATTTTTAGCATTAGGTACTTTCCATTATTAGTCTTTGTTTTATTTAGAGTTAACTCCCTTAGCTTAAGCCCGTCCGGGTTGGGCGCGGCCGGGTTTTAGATTAGTATATAAAGAACGTTAGATACAGAGACAGACAGACAAAATTTTGATTGATTATTGATAAGCAGCATTTCGGGGCAGGGGCAAAATTACGGTAATTATTTGAAAGTCACACTCCCTCTCAAGCTTTCTTGTTTATATTTATAATTTGTCTAACTTAATATATTTATACTATATGTAACACACAAGTTCTTTTCACCTTTTATTCACAGTTGTAGTGTAATGTGATCAATCAATGAATCAATGACAGTGCTCCTATAAATATAAATAAATAAAAACACATTATAATTTGTGCTAGTGACTTAACCAATGTACAAGATTTGCTTGACCTCAATCATATATACAAACATATTTCCTATGCAAGGATTCATATGTAGTACATGTATTATAAACATGCATAATTAGCAACATGAACAAATAGCAATTGCAAATTAGAAAATGGTTGCGAATACGCAAAGTTCACAAACCTAAACAAGGCACGCAATATCCGGCCCAAAAAATGGCTACCACGACAGGTCAAGGTCAACGTAATACACTGATCACCTACATTTAGACCTATTAATAAAATAAACACTGTAAATATACTGAAACACACATAACTCAAACACCGTTGTGTCACCGAAGTACATGTATGTAAATCTCAATTATATTCTCCCATTAAGTATAAATAGAAAACATTAAGCTACAAACTAGTTCTCAATTCTATATGTCTGATTAAAGCAAATGCTAAATATTGAATTCTGCTTCCTAACAGCATTGTTTAGCAAAGAATCTCCTACAATACCTTACACACGATATAGTGAATCTATGCACTCAAAATATTCACTGACAAATTATTGTGTACTTGAAAATGACAAATATATCACCAAAAACTTACACAACATCAGACACGTCTTTGTTGTTCTGTATCTCGTGCAAAAATACCGCCAATAGCAGGTTCTATTATTACACACACTGACCAATCACTGACCGTCTTCATAAGTGTGAAAAATATTACACGAAATTATTTTAACTCAACAAGAGATACTTTTACCCAAAATTAATAGAATATAATACTCTTCAAAGTCAATTATAATTAATTTTACAATAATAATCAGACACACAGAATACCAAAAATATCTACGTAGTTGCAGAGTCTCAATGGCGCAGAGGTTATTGCCTATCGTCCATCACACGCGACCTTCTCTCAGCACCCGGTTCGAATCCCATCTGATACAAATTATTTTTTTTTAATATAAAAAAATGTTCTCCCCTTACATATATAAATCATTTAAAACACTGGAAATCTCTTCATCCTTCATATTGGACTCGGAGGTAAAATCTTGTACGGGACTAACCCCTAGACAGTCCCGTTACAATATAAAAAGTGTATGCTACACAGAAATTTCTGTGGTTAACAGAACCGCGGCGACTTCAATGATTGTCTCAATACCTGGTAGGCTATAAGAGTTCTCAAACTGAAAGCAGTCTCTGATTATGTCCAGTCTGAAGGACAACAAGTCTATTAATATGTAAACAGAAATGTCGATATCATGAATTAAATGGGTTAGAATGCAATATGTAGGTTCGTCATTGAAGATGGTTTGAAGTATTTCTAAATTTAGTTCTAAGCTCACAAAATTTCTCCGACTTGCCTCGTTGGTAAAAGTAAAGAAACTCTTCTTTTTTGTGCTGATTATTACAGCTATATACTGTACAACACAATATAATGGGACTTGTAACTATTGAATCTCTCCATTTTGTATCAATAGCCTGCTGTATGTGCTGTTCACAACTTGTTTAATGTTTTTATGCTTGCTCGCTTCACCGCGATTGACACGTATGACGTCACATACTAATGGCGCGAAAATCTCTGAAGAGAATATGCATATCTGGCTTTTTGCACTTTCCATACAAAATAATCACTAAAGCACGCTTTATATCGAAAAAATAATAATAGCACGATTCAAAACACCACATTTTCATATAAATTTACAAGCAATAAAAATCGTGATAAAAACCCTTTAAGGGGACTGGCCGGAATTATCCATTATATCCAAAGTTCAATATCATCAATGTTGAACTACGTAAATAATGTTATTGGAGATTTATTTTTACTTCAATACAACAAATAGTTCAGTTTAATCATCTTCAATATTAGTGGAGTAGACTGTAAACATTTATAATTTTTGACTTGTCCATCTACGTTTTTAGGTCACCTGAGTAAACTCAGGTGACCTATTGTAATCGGTTGTCGTCCGTCGTGCGTTAACAATTGAACATTTTAAACTTCTTCTTGATAACTACCAGTCCAATTCTTTTCATATTTGGTATGAAGTATCTTTGGGACAAGGGGGACATCAATTGTAAATTTCAGGCCTCCAGCACCCCTGGGGCCTTAGGGGCGGGGCAAAAACTGCCCAAAATTGACCAATTTTCAAAAATCTTCTTCTCAAGAACCGCTCATGTGTAAGAAAAACTAAATGCATGGTGATGGAGAGTAAATTTCATGATCCCCAGGGTAGGGGTTCTGACCCCAGGGCGGGGACAAACTTGTTATATAGTGTTTATGTGTAAAACACTTAAATAACACCTTCTTTAGTGCTGTTGATACTATATTGAAACTAAATAGATATTCAGAAAGAGCAGGTAGTCCTTTACCAAAATTGTAAATTTGATGATCCCAGGGGTCGGGGTTTTGGTATCAGGGTGGGGCCAAAATGGTCAGTTATTAAATGTGTGAACAATAGACATTTTTAACTTCTTGATAACTATCATTCCAATTCTTTTCATATTTGGTATGAAGCATCTTTGGAACAAGGGGGGCATAAATTGTAAATTTCAGGATTCCTGGGGCCTAAGGGGCGGGGCAAAAACTGCCCAAAATTGACCAATTTCCAAAAATCTTCTCAAGAACTACACACGTTTAAGGAAAACTAAATGCATGGAGATGGAGAGCAGGAAGGGCTCTACCAAAATTGTAAATTTCATGATCCCCGGAGTAGGGGTTCTGACCCCAGGGCGGGGTCACACTTGTTATATAGTGTTTATGTGTAAAACACTTAAATAACATCTTCTTTAGTGCTGTTGATACTAAATTGAAACTAAATGGATAGAGCAGGTAGTCTTTTACCAATATTGTAAAGTTGATGATCCCCAGAGTAAGAGTTCAGACCCCAGGGTGGGGCCAAATTTTTTTATATATAGTATTTAAGTGTAAGTTTGCTGATACTGTATAAAATCTAAATGCATACTTAGGAATAGCAGAAAAGTATGTAATAAAAATGGTGAATTTCAATCAAAACCCAGGGTTATAACTTTAGGATGAGTCCAAATTAGTCATGTTTTGATGTTTTAATGTTAATACACCTATTATTTAAAGCCTTTCATCAGTGTATGCACTTTTGAAGGCAGTGAAGTTTTAAGAACACACCTTGTTTTATACTGTTGCTGAACATTAGAATTTAGCTTAGATAAACAGAACAGGAAATTTTTTCTAGATTTCATAGCCCATGGAAGTAGTGATACTTTTTCACTAGCATTCAGGTGACCGATAAGGCCTGTGGGCCTCTTGTTTTAAAGCACATTCTAAATTTCGTTGTTTGGGTAGGTTGTGCAAATGTATATTGTTTAACGTCCCGCTCGAGAATTTTTCACTCGTGGAGAGCTGCAGAACTGTAGCTGTCTGAAATATATTGGGATAGATCTCCCCCAATCCCGTGGGGATCCAGGTTAGAATAGGTCCTCAGTACCCCCTTGCATGTCGTAAGAGGCGATTAAATGGGGTGATCCTTCGGATGAGACCGCAAAAACCGAGGTCTCTTGTCACAGCAGGTGTGGCACAATAAAGATCCCTCACTGCTCAATGGCCATAAGCGCCGAGCTTGCAGCCCTTCACCGGCAGTGGTGACGTCTCCATATGAGTGAAATATTCTTGAAAGGGACGTTAAACAAAAATCAATCAATCAATCTGTTCTATCCCAATATATTTACAGAGAGGTGCAGTTTGGCAGCTAACGTCACCATTGCTGGTGAAGGGCTACAAAATGTTGGCCTATGCTCGACGCTTACGGTCTTTGAGCATGGGGGAGGACTCTTTACCGTGCCACACCTGCTGTGATACGAAGCCTCGGGTTTTTGCAGTCTCATCCGAAGGACCGCTCATTTAGTTGCCGCCTACGACAAGAAAGTGATACTGAGGACCTATTGTAACCCGGATACTTCTAAATTTGAAACGAAGTTCTCCGAACACTGTGGATGTTTCCCTTTGTACATGTATATGAATATTTACGCGAGAACAGTGTCCTATTAAGCCAAAACTTCAATTAAGTAACTAAAATACTATACGTAAACGTATATACATGTAATTTATACAACCGCAGTACTGATAGGGAGACGAGTAATAATTGCATTTCCTGTATTCAGAATATCCTTTAATCTCGTGGTCTATCGTTCATATGGTTGGTATGGGGATCCGGGTTAGAATAGGACCTCAGTACCCGATCCCTTGCTTGTCGTAAAAGGCTATCAAATGGTGCGGTCGTTCGGATGGGACTGCAAAAACTGAGGCCCGTGTCGCAGCAGGTGTGGTACGATAAAGATCCCTCCCTGCTCGGGGGCCGTAAGCATACATTCTGCAGCCCTTCACCGGCAATGGTGACGTCTCCATACGAGTGAAATATACAATCAATCGTACATATGGAACTCTCGTAATGTTGACTTTGTAAAATATCAATTAAATTCTTAAAAGGCAGAAAGTATGGTGATGACTATCACTATATTGTAGGGGTAGAACATTCTCAAATATACATGTACAAAACTTTTAGTAATCAATACTGGCTTAAGCCAAGTACTTTTAAATTCAGTAACTTAATGTCAACTCGCAATGAAACACTCTTAAGAAAAAATTAAGTTACAATGTAGTTTCGAAAATACTTAGGGGAAAGGTCTGTTTTCCTGATCCCTTAGCTACCGGTAAATATGGTGGGATAACTATGTAAGTGAATAAAATAGCATGTATTTTGTTTTTGTACTTTCTTTTTCCTTTTCTTGCTTTACTGCGCAATATTCTGTTTAATCTTTCTTTTTATTTACTTTTAAGATTTGTACTTTATCCCGTGCATCACACATGTAATTTGATTGTAATGAACTTTGATACTTTTACAACCTCCTCTTCTAGTTTTAAACTAATTTGGTTTATATGCCGGTTTATGAAATCAATCCGTTATAAACAGCCTTTGTATTGCGCCTATTTCTTCATATTTTACCAAGATCCGCACCGATCACCGTGGCTTGCAGCAAGAACGATAACCAATACATGTATATCGAAAAATGAAAACCAGCAGTTATCTCCACTCGATCGGGGATTTTTTTTCTCCATTGTACGAGAATTCTCATTCAAATAGAGAAGCCTAAATACTCCGTGTGAACCAGCACACTATCCGTAATAAGTGTGTGTCCTCCTTAATTCTACACTGTAGGTTTGTGAAGCAGCGTCTCCAACAGTTTTAATGAAACTTGGTAGACATAGTTGATACCATGTATAGTTTTACAGGAAACATGAGTTGCAGTAATGACATACATGTAGATTATTTCGATATTTTGTAGTACATTACCGACTTTGTCTCTATGATACACGTGAATGGCTGTGCACGCGGTTTCTCCCACAGTGGAAATCGATTGGAATGTTTGAAATTAATACCAAGTGCAGTTGTGCGAGACACATTGGTTTATTAATTAATGAAGAATTTTTATGTAGTCGTCGCATTGTATACTGTAACTATGGCATGCCAAAAAAAATTAAAGAAGAAAGATATTTGTTATACTGGTGTCGTTATTTCTATTCCCACCAAGTTTCTGCATAATACCTGCTATCTTTTTCTCCTGTTTATATAATGGAGCAGTGATTTTTAGACTGTGTCCGTATGTAGATGGGGGGTAGGGAACATACTTTCATTTTGCAGGAAACTAACAAAAGTGTTCATTTTGACTGATTGCTGCATGGACGTACGTTTGGTCATTGGTTCAGCATCCCTCGACCAATTGATAGCTTGAAACAAAGTAAAGTTATGTATAATTTTAATGGGTTTTGTTTTCAATTTATCAATTAATTGATTTTTGATTACATATCAAAACATGTAATTTAAACGTACATGTATCTTTTAAAGACAAAAAGCCTGCTTTTAAAATTCAATGAAAGTCTTTGTGACAGACAAGTGGCACTGGTCGTAATGCCTAATATTTTAAGTGGCTCAATGAAATTAATCTACATGAGCTTCAGAAACACAATATCATTCTCCTTTACCCATATTATGATTTATGAATTTCGACATTTTTATCCTATGACCCTTTCATTATTATCATCTTTATTTCCGGCATTGATGAAAGGTGAATATAGTGAACAGCGATCAATTTCAGAATACAAAATAAAGAGTTGGGCAAACACGGACCCCTAGATATACCAGAGGTTGGATCATTAGGTGTCTTGGAGGAGTAAGCATTCCCTGTCGACCGGTCACACCCGCCGTGAGCCCCATGTCTTGATCAGGTAAACGGAGTAATCCTTAGTCAAAATCAGTGTGCCAAGAACAGCCTAACAATCAGTATGAAACACGTCAGACAACATTTGACCCAATGATAGGTTGTATTGACAAACTAGATCATTGATAACCGAAAAGGTAAAGCATAGAAACACTTCATACTCAAACTCCATGTATATCATCGACACGAACAAATTCTTGTCAGATGTTTCGAGATGACCTGTCTCTTCCTCAGAAAAAAACGAAAATTTATAAAGATGTAGAAAAAAAATAGCACTAAACTAAAGCTACATATGAACTTACACTTTAAACTACATTTTTAATTTTTGATTGTGTAGGCTGACTACTTGATATAATGATATATATACTCGTCCGATTACCTGATCCACAATGCGCGATGTAATAAATTGTAATGCAGGTTATAACTAACCCTTACGGCAGTTTACTATGGAGAGTATATAGATGTCCGTGAGGAGGGGTTAGAAAATGGTCCATATTTTTCTTTATACAGATAATGCTTAAGAATCATATAGCCTATCAGGTGACGCTATGAATTCTGGTTTGAATGATATATAGCATTCGGTCAGATCCCCTACTACTTGCTCAAACACTTCAACACAGTTAGAAAATTTCGTGTAAATTGGTTTCAGTCGTTTGTTTTCTTTCTTTGTTTTAGAAAACAGAAAAACCCACCTAAAATTCAATTACATTATTAGTGAAAAGTCAACATCATTACAAATGTTCACCATAAACGTCAGGAAGAAAACTTTGCTATTAAAATGTTTATTAACGATAATTAAAATATAACGCTGGATACAACCATTCTAAGAAAGTATAACGTACTATACAGGACCCTTCCTAATACATGTACATTGACAAATAGCAACGATGCATGTTTTTAATGTCTTTAGTGATGCCATCTAGTGTTTTCGTTATGTTTTTAATATTTGAATATTGAATTTCATTATTTATTACAAGACATACGATGTAAATTATAACTGTTCTAAAGGGGAGACAAATTTCAAGAGGTTTTAGGACTGCATTCCATGTCACCATTTTCAATGGCATGTAAACCACAGAGGCTAAACTCGTTGTGTTATTACCACAAAAATGAATTAATTCTTCTATCAGTGGAAATTCCCAGCGAGCATGGTATATGTATGTATATTCACTAAGGTTAATGACAAATTCGTTGTGTATAAAGTTATAGAGGTCAGTTAAATCAGAAAGACATTCCTGTCAATGCGAAAATCCTAGACAAAGTCAGAGAAGGCAGCGTTGTTGAATTACATTGTATATTTTAGGAGCTACAAATAATCTCCAAACTTCTCAGCTGATAACCGCTACACTGGTGTCAGCATCGTGTCTGAAATCACAATCGTTGAATGCTTTGAAGTGTAGAAAGATGCCAGAGGACATATTATGTGAACAAGAACTGCTTATACTCAAGTTTCCCCCGACAAACTACGTATTTGGCATATAATGTATTCTGCACCCGAAAAAGTAAAGACTGATGACTATGAAGCAAACCATATGATTTTCTACCTATCGAGCATGCAGTCTTGCGAGTCAAACCCACGGATTTATAGCAAGAGTTACAAAACAGTTCTACACACATTCTCCTAATCATGGGGGAAAGTGTGAAACTGAGGAAAATCTAGGGACCCAGCTTCTGTCACTATAGATATTTTTGTATCAAAACACTGGGAGCTGACATTCAGAAGTATGTTCTCTACCTGTTCACCATAGCAGATGTATACTTGAAAAAAATATTGTTATAGAAACGCGACGTACTAGACCGTTGGAACCGTATACAGCAATTAAGTATCTCAGATACTGATACAATTATAGCATACTAAGGAGAGGTCAGCTGTTAATTACAATGTTCTAAAAGTCAATTTTCAACATGAATTAAATTTATATGAATGATTTGTATAAATTGTAAAGATTGGTATTGAGTACATATATATCCCCAAGGTATTATGCTAAGAATTCGTATGATTTTGTACCAGGAAGGAAAAGTACGCGACAGCTGTGAGATTCCTCACGGTGTGCTGTGAATGAAATTGAATTATGACACAGAGTCAAAATGAATACAAGATTACTACGCGTAGTCATATATTCCCCACCGCCCCCAAAAAGGATTGAAGCACTAAAATCCCATAACTCCTGAAACATTTGATGAATCAAAATTGTGATGGAATATGATCAACTACATATTGTGACTAACAATTTTACAAAATTTGAACAAAATCCGATGAGCTGTCTCTGTGGAGTTGCGTCCAGTGTTCCTATAGCGTAAAATGTACATAGAACAGTCTCATAACTCCTGTAAAATTTGTCGAATAAAAATGGCGGTGCAATATGATCAACTACATATGGTGACTAACATTCCTACAAAAGAACAAAATCCGTTGAGTGGTTTCGGAGAAGTTGCGTCCACAAAGTAAAGTGAGACGGACGCATGGACAACGGTATTTTTATGTTCCCTTCAACATTGCGGTGGGTGACAATAAACATACTGGGTTTTAAATCAAATACTCGGCATACATGTATCATGATTTTGTGCTGGGTTTTTTTTCCAGAAGAATATCAGTTCCTATTGAGAGCAACTGTTTCTGATCGGAAAAAAATTGAATTTTATGCAGTAGGAATGAAGTTTTCTCATCAGATACACCGAACAATATACCCGGCGCCTACCCTATTTGTATATTGTCGAAGTGTTTGAGCATTTCCAAAGAGTTTTAGACTTCCCAATTGCTACTGCTAGCTTGTCAATAACTATTTCTTCCGTGCGATACTTTAGGCTATCTAGATTTGTTTTAATTAAACACAATCAGTCTTTGAATACTTATCGACCTACTTTCTTTGCTTGGAATTCACAGACCCCGCGCTACACCAATCACGGTCCCCGCATGTGGCATTGTACACGGTGCTCATGCACCATTTGTGGTTTGAGATCAGCTGAACTTGAAACTTTTGCATTGTAAATTATGAATATTCCCGACAGATGGAAACAGAAATTCCAGTTTACCCTATGCGGGAGGGGGATATGGAAAGTCATCCATGACCCAGGTAAAATATTAATTCCACCATATTCCGAAAAACTAACAAATTACATGTATGTCCAAATAAACCAGTCGTCGCTTTTTCATACCGCATCTTTCCATAATTTAATAAAGCGCAATATTCATTGTTCTGCTTACTACTTGGTAATCATCCTTTGAATGTTTTACCGATCGCGGTGGCTCAGTGGTAGAGCGTTCGCTGCGTAACCGGGGATCGTGAGTTCGAGCCCCGCTCGTGTCACGGCCGCGTCAAACCTAAAACGTTAACATAGGTAGTGATTGCTCCTTCGCCAAACGCTCCGCATGTAGAAGTAAGAATCACGGGTCTTTCGGATATGACCTTAAAAACTGAGGTCCTGCGTCACAGCAGGCGTTGACACGATAAAGATTCCTCGCTGCTACGGTCTTTAGCGTTAAGCATAGGATTAAATTTGTGGCATTTCACCTACAGCTGGTGACGTCTCAATATGAGTGAAAAATTCTCGACCATACGTAAAATAAACAAAACAAAAACAAACATTGAATGTTTCAAATTTCCAAGCATCGATGAAAATGATAGAGGACTGATGAAGACCTAGCAGGTCGTATGTAGTCTCACTTTCTGCATATCGAGAAGAGCATCAGAGAGTCAAACTGAGGTCAATTTACTACTTCATAGCCAAAGTAACCAGTTGAAAGAATGTAGTAAAGGAAATCCATGTACAAGATTTAATTTAATAAAAACAACAGTATCTGACAAATTGTATACATCAATGAACGAATAACATTTAAATGACTGGATTTACATGCATTTAAGAAGACAAAAGCTTTGCAAAGGAGGTAGTCTACGTGACAAATAACAGCAGGATCTACTCTGTAAGTTGGATTAATTATGTAAAGCTACAGGAACTTTGTCTGACAGTACACACTTCGAAAATGAACGCCATATTGTTACCCGTGAAACTTGTATGAACACACTTTACATAATTCTGTACGCATGCGCTTCTGCAGCATTGAATACAAAACGGTCTGTTGTCGAATTTGCGACATACCGCTAGCACGTGAAGCATCAGTCGTCATACAGCGACATCTACACTGATCACCCAAAATATCATAAGCGGACAAAAATGGATTTCCCATCGATTTTCTCCGATAGCACCCGTATCTTTAAATAATATCACACTGTCTTCTATATTCGGAAAAGCCATCCTTTATTTCGCTTCTTCAAGGAGAGTTTCATTTCAACACATCCAAGTTCTGCCTTAGATTCATCAAGAACTTTTATAGTCACTCCATAGTCACCCTAACAAGAGAAAAGAAAACAAGATACAAACGCAAATCATAATGCCATACACATATTTCTTATTCGTCAACGTTCTTTGTCTTATCCCAACTTCCTTGTTTGTTTAGGGTTTTATTTCTTTATTCTAACTTCCTTATTTGTCAGGGTTTTTATATTTTTATCCCAACTTTCTTATTTATTAGGCTTTTTAATTTTTTATCCCAACTTTCTTATTTGACAGGCTTTTTATTTTTTTATCCCAACTTCCTTACACGTATTTATCAGGCTTTTTAATTTTTTATCCCAAATTTCTTATTTGTCGGGAGTTTTATTTTTTATTCTAAATTTCTAATTTGTCGGGGGTTTAATTTTTATTCTAACTTTCTTATTTGTCGGGGTATTTTTTATCCCAACTTTCTAACTTGTCAGAGTTTTTATTTCATATCCTAACTTTCTTAAACCGTGTTGACTGAAAATTAGTAGAATTATATACATAAAAATTTAACAAAACAAAAAAAATATTGACCATTGATAGCCTCTTCAAATTTTTTATTAGAAGTTTTTCCGTCTCGAATTATCTATCTGATAGTTACATATCGTTATATATAGAGAGCGAAACAGATTTCGAGCCGTCGTGATTTTAACAGTAATGGTATGGATTGAGTTGATGAAGATCTTTCAAAATTACAAATGCACACTATGTTTCATTATTGAATTTACACAATATCTTGATAAAAATGATAAAAACTTGACAGATATCAACTGGCATCCAGATCGGCTTTGATCCGTTGTTTCTGAGAATCGGTAAGAATTATCTTTTTTTTTTAGGAGGAAACAGTGCCCCCCGCATATTATTCCACGTGGGGTGATATGTCAATTAACTTCTTTAATAACGTGTATGTTCTCTCTTCCTTTCACAGGTGTCCCCCTGAATATTTCATTCCCCCAAATCGCGCTAAAGAAATGGGAGGGGGAAAACGCAGTAAAATTTCTATCATTTTGGTTGGCTTGTATTTCGTTCTGTCAGGGTGGTCCAATTAAATGCCAAGACTAAAACTCGCTACTGTCATACAAGAAATAGAGATCGTTGCCGAGGTTAATGCGCCTCGCATAGCGACAGTCGATCAACGCCGGGCTCAATTAAGATCTGCATAGAACGCGTGCCAAGAGAGTGTCATATATTGGTCAATATAACGCTCGTGAGCTTGTGACATCTCAGAGTATAAATGTTACGGATACCGTTGCTGTAACGGATTGAAAAAAAAAATATTGAAAATATCTTCAAGGGGCTATTCATTTCGTTATCGAGGGGATACTTAATTAAAAATCTTAGTGGTGAAAATATGAGATTTAAAGCGGAAATTAGTTTTGAATTAGCGATCAAGTGCTTGTCAAATTTTCTGGCTTTAGTTGGATGGTTGAAGCTATTTAGCCAGGTCCTTAAGTACATTTGAATTAACGAATGATTTGCCAATTCTTAAGCATATAGCTCTTGGATACTCTACAAAAATGGATATTGAATAAAAAAAAAAAAAAGATCTGATAAAAATACACAAAACAAGATAGAAGATCGTACGATTTTGTTAGCAAGTGTTTCCGTTGATGAATGATATTTTACCAGATACAGGGGGAAAAAAGGTTTCAGTATTTTAGAAATTTTAGTTAAACTAGATATAGATGGATGGTACCACACACCGAGGGAAGGTTTTTAACATCTTGCCAGAGAAACGAAATGAAAACGTCAAAATACATATGACACCGGTGTCATCACATCTTGCTTTAATGCCTGGCAATCAGGCGGCATGGGTTAGGAGTCAATGTTCATTATCAATATACTTAAAATAGAAGACCTTGGGGTTCTGTTTTTAGCGATCAAGAGATTATGATTATTACACGAACCGTATTTTTAAGACGCAATAAAATTAATTTTTTTTGGGTGTGTATTCTTTTTTGATATTTGAGAATCCTTGAATTCAAAATCACAGATAGTAATGCCATGGATACGTCTAGCAGGATTGGTTCCTACGACAAGACACGCACATTGTTAAAGATTTGACAGAACGCAGCACGGGTAGGCGTGCGACAATGTGCACGAAAACAGAAATGTGACAGTCAAGGTCGAAGGTCGATCTCGATCATAACACGCTACGTGAGAACGAGGTGAATGAAATGTTTGAGTGACATATCAAATGTTCTATTCTTAAAAGTACAGACATCTTTTTCACTGACAAGTTTAACAATTTTTTTCGTTTGCACGATATGACATTAATTTATAATTTGCACTGCCTAATCGTTTTGTTTGGGTTTTTTTAAAACAGCACTAGACACCAACTGTCAAATGTGAAGGTTCTTGTAACATAGGACATTGTCAAATTTGTCCCTTAAATTATAATATTTGACCTTGTATAGTTTCGAAAATCTTAGTACAACCAACCTCAATCTACACGTCATCAATCCTCAAGCACACCCCCCCCCGACCCCCCCCCCCCCCCCCGACAGTCTGTCCAGTAGGTCTTTGGAAAATCACACCCGACTTGCCTTGATATTCCTGCGATTCACTATCAGATGAATAAAGATATAAATAAAACAATGCTTACTCTTACTTTTACAAAAGCCCCAGCAAAGCCTCCTATTTTTGGAATATTGATTGCGAGATTTTTAAAACTGAACGTTCCCGCATGGAATGGACAATAACATTGGATTTGATGGTCTCGGAGCATCTTAGGGCAGCGTCTTCTTCGCTCAAAAGCTGCTAAATTGTCACAGATATCTTCATATAAACTGGAAATTAGAACATAAAATGGTCATATTATCAAAATCTGTGATAAATAGTTGTCATAATATGAATAAAGGACCCCATGCAAATTTTATGAAGACATTACAGCAACAGAGACAATACGTGGGTAAACACACTAAAAACTAACTGAAGTATATTGTAGATCTTCATTGTTTGTAGGACAAGAAAGAACGCGAGGCATTTTGATTTGATAATTTACATACTTACCAGGAACCAATTTGATTATTAAAGCATGGGAGCATAAATGGAATTCCAATCCAATATTTATTTACTACAAGCTGAATGGATAGCCGCCTGGGCAGCTCTCGGGTTATGTTTCCATTCATGCTGATGTATAAAGTCCCTGGAGTAATTATGGGTGTTGGAAATAAAAGCAAGTTGTTAAATATCACTGATCTGTTCTCTGCCCCTGAAAAAAGAAAAGAAACACTGTTTACTTGTTATCTCAGAGACGGATGATAATAGTTAATAAAATGTTATCCCAGAGACTACCGGTTAATTAAGGTAAAATACTTGATTCAGGACACTGTCTGGTAAAGATATGCCATGCGCTGTATTTTCTGTGGTCGGCTCATTTCTTTTAATTTATTATATCTTGTTTGTTAGCTTTCGTTCATTTCTTCATATTTACATTCCCAATTTTTTTTGCCTTCGATATCTTTAACAATTGTAATGGTAGCCATTTCCTCATGAATGCGAAACGGATGGGAACAATGTGCGTATGAATCTTAGTAAATATAGTACGTCTATTTTAACAGCTGGGACTTCTGACAGAAATGAAAGTAGAATGTAAATTTCATTTTTGAACTATAACGCTTCACGCTATCACGCTTCACCTATCACGCTTCATGGCGTATACTGGCATAAAGAGTCGCAGTGCATATTTTCATGTATCTTCAAAAATGAACTTTAATTCTTAATTGAACTTTGGATATTAGGAACGTCCGATTTGTGATACCCTGTACACGTCGTGAAAACAAGACAAGATACTCTCTTACGTGGAGATTTACCTCAGTTTCTCAAAAACCACTTCAAGAGACGGTATTTGAAAAACGGCCGTGTCAACTTAACAAAGGTGTCGGTTGTGTATTAAGCCTGGTCTGTTTAATCTTGGTAAGAAAACTAGTGATTACATGGCGGGTGATAGGCAGTGTTTTGTGAATGATGAAACCACATAATAGTAAGTCATTAATTCCCCCGCCCCTCCCTCAGTCCTCAGCCCGCGGTGGGCTGTATTGTGAAGATCTTCGCACATTTTGATTAACCACAGCGGCCACAAAGTGGGTATTGTGGTCGTCTCCCCGTTCTCACCTGTGCCAAAAACGTTTCAACGGTATGGCATTTCAAGATGTTTGGAGTTCTCCAGCGAATTTCGTTAAAATTACATAACTAATGATGTACGAGTTCTTATTGCCAATTGATAAATTTCAAGGCGTGGAAAATCACTTGTCATACGTGGCGTTACCCTTAAACTATCATTTGCAGTTAAACTAATGTACATTCCTTAACAAAAATATCAGAAAAGCTGCAAAAAAATCCAATTTCACGGTTATTATTTAAGTTAAATTTCCCTGTTTCATTGGAAACATAAAGTACATTTTAAATATTATTAGTTAATAACTAAACGGGCACCTGCGGTAAATTTTACGTTCAAGTTGCGTCATTTCGAGCGCGTGGTTTATCAGCCCAGAGAGAAATAGCCCATGTCGTGCCAATTCCGGTATATAAAATTATCATAAAGAGCATGCACCGGGAAGATTTAAGTCGGTTTTCAGAATTATCAAAAGTTCGTCTGGGAGGTCAGTGTTTGTAATTGGATAATTGATGGTTATGTTGTAGTATTTAGGAAACACCTCAAATATTTAGGGGTGCATCAAACGAGCGAGATGTTTCTGTTGCTTCCGTTTGGTTTTCAGCGTTTGGGTATCGTAGAATGTTTCCTACTGTTGATTTTGCTTATCCCTTGTACTTGAACAGTTATTGTAACGAACGATCTTTTAAGGTGCCAGATCGCCCATTAGAAATAAACGTGTCTATTGAAAACGGCGAAACAGTGTATTTTCTTGAGAGCGCTTTCGCCCTTACACAAGAACTCCCAGGTCCTGGCTTGTATATTTCACACCTTGGCATCTCAACTACCTGCTTGCAATGAAAGATATATCGACTGACAGTTATCGTACAATTACAAATAAGATAATTCACGTTTACAGCGCACACATGGGGGCAGATTAGTGTAAACTGTCGGTAGAGAATGCAACAGAATGCAGCAGTAGTTAGATCGAACATCGGTACATTATAGATGATGGCATGGCACGGGGGAAAGCGATACAATAGGGGGTGGGGAAATAATCCATGTGTTTTGTCCCCAAAATATAATTGTCGATGCAAATGCGGTACAATTAATTATAAAAGTTTAAAGGAATGATTTCTTAAGACCACCTCTTTCTTTCACGGTGGCTGACAGGATCATGTGTCCAGTTACCCCTGCTTTTGGTCTGTGTTCTTTGTCCAGTGTTGGCGATAAAGAAAATGTTATATGTCGTACAAAAGTACAACGAGGGGGTCATTTGGTTCGTTACATCTACTGTTTACATATCAAAAGAATTCTTTTGAAAGGTCATGGTATTATACAGTCGATAAATTCCAAATATTCATAAATCCTCCCCACAGAAAGATCTTTGAAAGTTGTATTAGAAATGAAACATTTACGTTACATTTTCGCTATTATACAGAAAAGACCACCCCGATTAGTTTTGAACAAAAATTATGCAACCCTTTTCAAATGCTACTTTTTCAAAGATCAATCAAATCAGTAATTGACACCTCAAATTGAATTTACCAGCGTTCCCTTTCTAGTAGGAACACTCACGAGTCCAATGTAATTTAAGTCAAACTAAAATTCTCAATTTCAATTAAAAAACAGCAGGATAATATCACGCGCTATTGAGAGGGGTTTCTAATTTAATCAGAGCACAGGTGTTATCTGGGTAATTAAGAATTTTTTGCCTGGCATTTAACCTTCACAAGATGTAATTACTTTCATTTTCTGGTCTTTGATCTATGCTATTCTTTTTATATCATTACCTTCTTCGTTATTCTCCCAATACCAAATCGATCTATCCTATACCATGTCGGAAATTTAACGAAAGAATTCCCTTTTTTTTTTTCTTTTTTTTTTCTGAACATGAAAATTGTAAATAATAAAGAAAATTTTGAAAATGACATACAATATAATTTATAACATCGGTCTTATATTCCTACACGTCCTAGATGTATTGATGAAACCTCGTCGAAAGTCGATTTATTACATGTTGAATTGTACATTTATATCGTATACTATATTGTTATATCAGCACTATACTATATTGTTAAATAATTGTAATATTAACTTACCGCAGTCGTTGTACCAGAATTCTGGGTCGTTTCTTTTCCTCCTTGCAAGAGCAAAAGTGTTTAGTACCAAAAGCACAAATAAGGCAAGCTTTTTCATATCACAGGTACACATCCACATTTTGAAATACATTTGTTAAAAAAATTTTTTTTACGATATAAAAGACCGGTGTATTCAGCCACTGTAACAACTAGCCCTCAGCGAATTCCAATGTCGATTCATCTTTAACATCCTTTGGAGTTTCTGAGATATCCGTTGGAACATATGCGACATTTCCTTTGACAATTTGAGAAATATCATTCAGAGGTGCATATCTTTACGAAAAATCTTCCTCTTCTACATACTTATCTAGAGTAAACCATGAATTATTTTTGCAAATGATTTATGAAAATATTTATATTCATAAAAGTTATATTTTCCTCCGGTGCTGATAACCCTGGATGTCAACGAATACTGAAAATCTTCATAGTTTTTCTTCGAACAAATATTTACCAATGTGTATAAAAGCTGTGTTGGGACCCCACACGTGGTTCGCTACCACTAACGTCATTCTCCAACACCAAGCCTACTGCCTTGCGTACTCCGACGCTCTCTCAATATTCCCGCCCTCCGCTAGGCCAGTCACTGGATATCCTCCACTTATAGTTTTCCGAATGGTCCGATTCCATAGATTAAAGCAAAGGAAGAGGCAGCGACTTTTTCTTCAACCATTCAGGCGATTAATTGACCTTTAGCTCATAAGCGTCTTTTTGTTCAATTATTTCTCCGCTTTTATCACTTCGTACGCGGCCTTTCTTTTAATGTACCTAACACAAACCATTCGTCAAATTTCTTGTATTTTTTCACTGCTTACGTTTGATATATATGCCACTCTTTTTCATTAGAGGAAAATCACAAAATTACTAGAGAACAAAATTACCCCGTTTCATTGAGGCGGTCACTTCTAGTAGTTCGCTGTACCTTTTCATATATATAATACGTCGGACCACCCAAGCCGGTATCAACAAACCTCATTCACAGAGGCGCGAACAGCTTATTAATTTATAACTACCTTGCAAATCATTTTATAGCGTTTTTCTTTTTATATCTATTGACTACACGACGTCTTTACTACCTTTAAATTGACATTTTATATGTAATAATTTTATCAGTTTTGATAATATACCAGGCAATTAATAGAGAAAAGGTGGATAAATTATGTTACCCGTCCCGACAATAGGAAAACACACGTGGGCCAGCGGGTCCACTAAATGGCTCGCTGCCAGTCCCGATCAGTTTATGTCGGTTTGTTTTTTACTATGACACTTCTGTATTACATGTCAGAGTTCTTTTCTAATAAGAAACTCTGTCGCTGTCCGGGTAATAGATAGAATTATCAATTAGAGACCAGGCACTTCAGACGGCCTGACGTTTCGTACCTGCCATCTTAAGGGCCGGGAAATCTCGTTCTAGTTAGTCTCCGAAACTTGGGATCAGTTTTAAGACACCTGTTATTTCTGATTAAATTCATAAATCGCCAAGTCTATAGATTAGTATTGGCGATCCCTGTCTAACTACGTCATACTAACTTTATACAGTTCATCTTCACTTATTACAATATGTCATAAACTGAGTACATAATTTGAAAAACACTAATGAATACAGTATACATGAATATTCCTGGACGCAAAAGGATTGTTTTAGATTATAAAAATTTACACATACTTCATGCATTCACACAACAGTTTTTTTTCCAGATATTATAACGTGTTGTTTTACACGAATTTTCTTTGGTTTTAATTTTAAAAAATTGGTAGAGAGAAATCATTCCTAAACTAAAACTCTATCTTCTCTGGGCCTAAATAAAATATGTGAAAATCAACGGTGTGAAAAGCATTAATAGCTACAGGTAAAGATGGAATTCGTGTCATATTTAAAACACTTTCTTCTTCTTCTTTTTTTAACTCCAAAAGAATTTCTCTACACGAAGTAGTTGAGAAAAATCAATATTAATTTTTCCACAGCCTCGATACTTTTCAAATATATTTATGATTACTTGCTTGCGAAAACGGAGGAATTGCGTCAACTTGATATTATTTTTGTAAGTAGATTAAACCAAACCTGACCATGTTATTGGTTTTTCTCTATGTGTACATTTATCGTTTAAGATATTGTAAGGAGTCATGCTCTCAGTCTCTGTCCTTTCTTGTCTGTGTCCCTTCTTGTGTATATTAGATATATTAATGATTACATAATTCCGGAACACAAACATCCGTCGTCAGAATTCGTCTCGGTTTGTAAGTTACATAGTACAAAATTCAACGGTGCGTTTATCTTCTGAACTTTACGGGTGTAAAATTATATATACAAAGAAAATCATTGTGCTTACACGAGTTCTCGCCTGTAGATTTATTTGATTAATTGTCTGAAGATGAACGAAATCCGAGTCTCCTCCGGATCCCCGTTTGTTTCCTGTTCGACATTTATCGTCTCCAACAATCACAGCACCTGCAATGGCGAACAATGTCCATCTATTTTACCTGTTAGAATCTGATACTGTTAAGATAATTATCAAATCCTGGCTTAATATTGAAAGTATCGTAAATAATCTGAGGACTTAAATAGGTAAAATATACAACTGACGTAAACGTTCATTTAATGTTTGTTTCGTGCCGTCTTGGGGAGATAAGAAACGCTGTGCTGTCTCCTGCTGGCTGGGGGCATTTTCACAACTCCGGACGTGCGGGGGAATATTCATTACAATAATTGACATAGTGTCGCCGACGAATAAAAGACTTAAAAACATTTTTCTCTCTCTCAACAAATGCGCGTTTATAAGGTTTTGTACTCTTGAGTGTTATGTAATTTTGTTTTATTTATGTAGTTCGCGCTAACTGCTGTGATTAGAAATGTTACATGTCATCGTCGCCTTCATCGCCGATGTCAATCTACTTTCCCGTTACTTAAATAATTCTATGTTTGATTAATTCAATTACCCAGCTATTGCATCGTATACATCTGAAGTTAACACCCGGTGGAAATCTCTGACGAAATCGAAGGAAAATCTGATGGCCTTGTGACAAGTGACAGTAATTGTACAGTACATCTGTGTTTGCCGTCAAAATGAAAGTAGAACCCAATAAACCACGTTGACAAGTCTTAATCTGACAGATAATATAACCAGCTAACACTGTCGCTGGTGGTCAGACCGGTTATAACGGGCACTTGTGCACCAATGTTAAGCCAAGTGTCACCTGTCGCCTCGCCTCATCATTCAATACGCCCTGTGTATACATAGTCCCCCGCCTAGACCGTGCCAGTAAGGTTGTCTGTGCCGATATCTAATGATTTTCCCCTTCTTTTTGAACAAGGACAACGTAAAATGATAGGCATGGTACGGTTGACATGGATCATGATGGCATTTTGGCAAGATTAGTCCTGGCTTTCGATGTGCTCTCACTTTAAGCTAATAACCCCCGATGGATCAATGTCATTGGCTTGCTGAGTTTCACTATGTGGTCACGATTTCAGATTTTGGAAGTTTTATCGACAATATATGGTTATTAAGATTATAATGTCATTCTTTTGACACACGGATTAAAACAAAACATGTATTAAAAATATGACAATTTTCTGCAGATTAGTTAATCTTTCCTGTATAATACATATATTGAAGTACAGATTGTAGTCGTGATCAAATTCACGCAATATAACGCATTGTGACAGAATGGAAGGGTCAACTGCAAACTAGTCTCGGTCATCCAAACGTTTGTGTATACAAACGTCTGGACGCCTTCTATAGAAAAACAAAATCCCCGTTATATGATGCTTATCTGTTAACAAAAAATTAATGGCGCTGTTCTCTCCGTATAAACAGTGGCAATGTCTTTTTCAAATCTCAGAGAATAATTTTCCCTTTATTTGTGTTTTGATAGACATGCTTTCAGTCGGTGTCTTTGACGTCATTGACTTAAAGCCTTTCTTCCTATTATTAGAATTGGCACCCCTGGATCCAGACCAGGTTCCGCAGACGGGCAATTGATATGTAACTTTAAAACAGTTCGATCATGATATTCAATGGCCCATGGACATGATTTGAACTGAAAATTTTCTAATTTTATTTCCCCATTTTTTATGTTTACAATACTTCACTAAAGTATTTCTAATGGTCAAACAAAATTTGAATGTCAGTTATTGAGTTACAAGTGAGATACAGCACTAGCGATTCTTTGTTGTGTAAACAAGGCCCGTGTCATGTGTTTGGTTGCATATTATAGATTGCTTAATAGAAAATATCATGTTTAAATGAAAATGAGATGTGAGGAACACTACAAACTGTTTAATTGTGTTCAGAATTATAACTTTTAAATTGAAAAACATCAGCTTTAAACGAAACTTTTACTCGTACATTTAACCTATGTTACCGAAAACATGACACGAGCCATGTTTACATAACAAAGAATTGTGAGTTCTGTATCTCTCTTGTAACTTGATAACTGACATTCAGTTATTTAGACATACCTTAGTTAAGCATTGTAAACATTAAGAATGGAAAATAAATTTGAATTTTTTCAGCTAAAATCGTGTCCATACCCCTTTAAGGAGACCCAAGAAAACACCAAATGCTTTATATTACATTATGGTTGTTATGATCTTATTTGCAAATAAAAGCTATCACGGGATAGAATGCTGTCTCACGTGTTTCACACCAATTGGTACATAATGAATTGACTACAGAATACTCCATTTATCTGATCAAGATAGAAGGCTCACGGCGGGTGTAACCGGTCCTCCTAGACACCTGGTTCCACCTCTGGAGTTTCCGTGTTTGCCCTACTGTTAAATTTGTATTCTTTATCGGATTTATTAGATTCATCACTGTTCGTTATCTTCATCTTTTTCATTGCAAGAATGTTTTGCCACTCTATCTTAACTTCGCGCATCTCCCAAACAAAATTAAAAAAATGCATGTAATCGCCATGAAAATAGTCCAAGGTCATTATTCTTCTCAAGTGACGCAAATGTATTATGGAAATAAAAATCAGAAATTCGTCAATGTAAAAATTCATTTGAAGAAAAGAAGATTGACTAACTAACCTATCAGCGGAGAAACTGCTACTGCGACAATGCGTCTCTACTGATACAAGTTTTTGTAGTCAAAACTTTCACTAAACGCGACATTTTATAATTGTCCTGTCTCGTGGGCCCCGTGGCGAAATTATAAGGAAGTATTTTATATAGAAAATGCGCGAGTTTTTCATGTTTTTATGACTTGAAATTCATTTCGTTGCGACATAAATCTACAGACGCCATAGGTTACAAAGTACACATGTACCAGGACATGGACTAATTTTCAGAAGATTTATTCTGATTGTTCGGAAATTACTCCATGACGACCTTGAATGTGCAGATACAGTGTATGCGGAGAATGCGGTGCCTTAGATTCTAAATGATGCCCAACAACAATGAAACGTATCGGTAAATCTGTGTATTTTGTGATATCGCAACAAATATTTTATCAACCAGTGTTCAAAGTAAATTTTGAAAGGAGGAATTTTGTTATATTGATTTTATGCAATTTACGAGTTTCTGATATCACAAACCAAGTCATCAAAGGCATATGTGAAACATTACTCCGCTGTGCCTTTCGTAAACCGGATATTGAGTTTACATTTTTTAAGTACATAAGTTTGCTGAAACTGCTGCTAAAGGAACTCTATGCCATCAACCAAAATGTCATATATCCTAAGTATCAGCGTCGTCGTCTGTAACTGTAAATGCTTTTTTTTATCCATTTCTTGATTGAGGTTGGACTTTCGAGAGACTATACACACATACAATTACATAGGGGTGTAGAGGTTATCCCGTGGATACGTATTGTTGTAGATTCAATGTTGAATATTTAAATTTTCATTGTGTTTGCTGTTGATATTTTACGAACTGTAATGATAGACATATCGCTGCAGTTGTGAACAATGCGCGTATCAAATTTGATAAATACACTTTATTATATACTTTCAATTTCATCTCTTCTTTTTTCTTCAAAAGTTTGCGGGCATATATCACACGATATATGCCCGGAAACATTCCGGCCCGCAAACATTACGTCACAATCAAATTTCTACGCCGTTAATTTTCAAATTTTTCGTGTTTTTCATCGTTTACTCAGTTAAGCCGATAAAGTTATTGTTAAAAATAAAATTATTGTTGGTTTCTAAATGAAATTGAAAGTATATAATAAAAAGGTTATAGACTTTGTATGGGAAATATGACGACCTCGTTTTTTGTCGCGAACGGACCTCGCAAGCTCGGTCCGTCTACGCGCCAAAAAACTCGGTCGTCATATTTTCCCATACAAAGTCTATAACCTATAAGTATAGTACGTTCATTTTAACAGATAAATATAGTACGTTCATTTTAACAGATAAATATAGTACGTTCATTTTAACAGATAAATATAGTATGTTCATTTTAACAGATAGGAATTTCGACAGCAATGAAAGTATAAAGTAGATATTAGAAATTAATAACTTTTTAAAAAAAATAATCGAGGGTATGAACTGCAACGCTTCAGGCCGGCATGATTTTCATGAAGCGTGAACGCGCCCCATGCATGCAATATGCCGGCGCGAAGAGTCGCAGTTCATATCCTCATTTATTATATAGCTAATAAATAGTCTATTATAAAATCTGCGTAAAATCTAGAGAATGTTAACGTTCAATATCCTGAGAATTTATTGAACGCTAGCTTTGCATTGCGTAAATTGTATGCGCCCGAAACATTCCGAGTATGAGCGTTCAATATTGACGTTACCATAACGACGTAAACAAGCCAAAATGGCAGATGACGGTCCTCCGAATCTGACAGAGCCGGTATTTGATATTTATTATATAGCTAATAAATAGTCTAATATAAATTCTGCGTAAAATCTAGAGAATGTTAGCGTTCAATATCCTGAGAATTTATTGAACGCTAACTTTACATTGCGTAAATTGTATGCACCCGAAACATTCCGAGTATGAGCGTTCAATATTGACGTTACCGTAACGACGTAAACAAGCAAAAATGGCAGACGACGGTCCTCCGAATCTGACAGAGCCGGTATTTGATATTTACTTAAGCATTATGTTTTACTCTACATAAATTATGATGTCCCCATTTACAAAATCAGTTTGCTTCATGCATTAATGACGGGTTAAATATTGAACAGTTAAGAAATGCATGCTGTTATTGCACACTGGCAATATTGATGAATTCTCGTCTATTTTGGAGTAGTTTGAGTGAAAATGGATATAACTTAACAACCAAATACTTTAGCTATATAATAAAAGGGTTATTGAACTTATATAGGTGAATATTGGCACTCGTTGGCTGTCAAAATGCACTCGCAAGCTCGTGCATTTTCACAGCCAACTCGTGCCAATATTCACCGATATAAATTCAATAACCCTATATTACTTAAGCAAAGTGTTTTACTATACATAAATTATGATGTCCCCATTTATAAAATCAGTTTGCTTCATGCATTGATGACGAGTTAAATATTAAACAGTTAAGAAATGCATGCTGTTATTGCACACCTTCACCTTGGATGCCAATATTGATTCTCGTCTATTTTGGAGTAGTTCGAGTGAAAAGGGATATAATTACACAACTAAATACTTTAGCAAGCTCGTGCATTTTGACAGCCAACTCGTGCCAATATTCACCAATATAAGTTCAATAACCCTATAATATTTTTCGAGATTTAATAACTTTGTTATGAAATATTCCGTGGGAAATCGTATGCCTTCCGTTTTCAAATTTTCAAGAATGGTAGTGGGTTTTTTTTTTTTATATAGATATATATATTACGACACTTATTGATTGACTGTTTTCAATTTTCAGAGGGTCACTTTGTCTCGCGAGTGTTCACAGAAACTTATTTAATATTTCAAATTGACATTCTCAGCGATTGTAGAGGAGATTAGGTAGATATGATATTAGGTATTGATGTTTCTCTAATGCAAAAAGAACCAGAGCTTGATGGGACCCGAAAATCACTCTAAATATTTCTCAACAATAAACAATCTCACAAATCCTATAAAGAATAGAAAATTAAGAGTAGGACAAACACGGTCCCTGGACATACCAGAGGTGGGGTCAGGAGCTTAGGAAGAGTAAGCATCCCTTTTTCACCGATCACGCCCGTCCTGAGCAATATACAAAAATGTATCTTAATAAGGTAAATAGAGTAACCCTTAGTCAAAATTAGTATGTAAAGAACTGTCGAACAATTGGTATGAGACACACCAGACAGCATTCGACCCAATGTCAGGTTGTATCAGTAAATTAGATCGTTATCACGTCAATATAATTTGCAAAATGTTGAATTTTCTTAGCATCATCTTATTTGTCAGTAGCCTGCCTCGAATTAAAAATTGATCATATGCAGAACATGCTTTTCGTATTGAACCACTGAAGGAGTTGAGAGAGACATAAACACCATATTTTGTATAAATGTAAATCGCATTCGTAACTTCTGTAAATTGTCGAGGATATGTAAAACAAAACCACCAACAATGTCATTGAATGATTTGATATTGATAATAATGACTTTTTTTGAACTTCTGTTGAAAATTAGAATTTAGCTTAGATATGCAGAACAGGAAAATCATAGATTGCGCAGCTCTTTGAGCCTCTGATACATTTGTCTAATTCTCCGATAAGGCCTGTGGGTCTATTGTTTATTTATTTATTTCATTACTATCATTTTGTATATGTTACCGATATCTTCCACGACTTCCGCTGAATCTCTCTCTCTCTCTCTCTCTCTCTCTCTCTCTCTCTCTCTCTCTCTCTCTCTCTCTCTCTCTCTCTCTTAATCATAACAAGGCTGGTTTACAACTACAACCTATCGAGTTGAAGTATTTTCTACTTTCCAAAATCAAGTTGTATTACAATATTCGTTGTAGCGCTTTTCATAACGAAAAATGTTCCAAGACTTGAAAGTACTATTAACTTCAATATACGAAGGTGATAAAAAGTACACGGGGAAAAAAATGACACAATGATCGGAGATCCGATACGGGGTTTGTTGCTGAATCCTACGTGAGTTGGCATGTAAAATGCTGACATCTATTCAAAATCATTTCGAAGAAATCATAAAACACACGTCTGACAGAGACGCGGATTAAGCTCTTAATGCAGCAGATTAACAGATTAGCAGGTTTTTGATGCATGTGTTACGATGCCACGATCATTTATGTTTATTTTTATGCACTTTTAATTCATATGATCACGAATTTCGATGAAATGTCTGCAATATGTCGTATATGTTTTTGTTTTCCTTTCACATTTGTTAGATATTGATTTTTATGTAATTAGGGTGTGGGAAATTGTTGAACGTTTCGAAGGAAAATTTTCAATCAAGAGTTTAACTTCTTTTAAGTGAAAAAATTAATTGCACTTATATTTGTTACTTCCTCGTGTAAACAAATAGGGGGGGGGGGGGGGCTATATTAGAACGATCTTATTTGCAAGTACAAACTGTCGTTGGATCGAATGCTGTCTGAAGTGTTTCATACAAATTGTTAGGTTGTTCTTAGCATACTGATTTTGACTACGGATTACTCCGTTTACCTGATCAAGTTAGAGGGTTTAGGGTAGGTGTGACTGGTCAACAGGAGATGCTTACTCCTCCTAGGCACCTGGTCCCACCTCTGGTATATCCAGGGGTCTGTGTTTGTCCAACTCTAAAAGGTATATGTGCTCGGAGAATAAACTATTACATAGGAAAGTTTGATCCGATCGAGTTAAATTTCACAAAGTATAATTTACATGTATATAGCTTGATATAAAGGGCATGCTTTTTTTTTTTAATTCCAACAGTAATGCCCAATCAATACGGCGTATATTGTTTTAATTTCGTTATCTTCGCTTTTTCATTCTATGGTTACATGTACCATGTCCGAGTCGGGTCAGTAATCCTAGTTTACTTTTCCGACAAAACGTTTGGAGATGTTGGCCTGGTTTCCGAGGCCAGGATATTGGAGATGCATGCTATTTGTACACATGTCTGTTTGTAAACATGTTAGGAAACAATCAAATATTACATGATATTTATATTTCCAATGTTTTTGGCTTTGATATCTTTACAAATTGTATTGATAGCCCTTTCCTCGTGAATGCGTTGCAATTATGAACAATGCGCGCTTGAATCTTGATGATATAGAACATCTATTATAATGCCCGTGAATTCTGACAGAAATGTAAATTCAATGAAAATATGAAAACTAAACTTATTAATTTTTGAAACGCGCTTCATGAAAAGCATGACGTCGTGAAACATTGGAGTTCATTTGAAAATGAAGTTTATTTCTTAATTAAACACATTATAGCATGAAAAAGGATCCGAACATACCGCGCTTATACGTTATATATATAGAGAAATTTTATATCATTAGCTAAATACTGTATAGCATCAATCACGATCAGAACATACCGAATCTATGATAAAAAGATATATCACATAGGAACTCGGTATAGTATCAAAAACATCAGGTCATTTAATTATAAAGCCCCATGACAATGGGCTAGGGTGCCTGTGTTTCGCTCACATAGAGTGTGTTAAGATGTCGAATGGTATTACTTGTCTGACAGAAAACATTCAGGGGGTCACTGACGGCTGTTCATCCTCAGCTGAGTTTTACAACAGAACTCACAAGACGCCCGGAAATGTAATATCCACACGGCTATCAGTACAAAAATGATTTTATTAATGATTCTGAAGGGATTAATAATTGTGAGAGTGCAACCACGTCTGTTGTTTGTAAAATCTGCATCCAATTTAAATATCTGGATTAAAGTGTTAAATGCCAGTTGATTAGCGATATAAATAAATACTTTACAATGGTGTATGTGTTTGTTCATTGACGTCAGAAAATTTTATGAAATATCTGTCATAAGTGCGAAGAATTTTCATTCAGTTCAACCTGAGTTACACAGGTGGTAAGGATATATTCATTTACGATCCGTGAATATTTTTGAGAATCTTGATTGGCAATGAAAATGGAATGCACATTAATTTAATTGTTATCTCGGAATTCAAAGACAAGGCCTGTTTAATGTGTGTGTACTTTACCATCTCTCTGCAAAGTTCAATTGAGTAATACACTAGACACTAGATTATCATTGAAATGGCAAAAATATACAACAAATTCAAATATCTCATGTTCCCTTTTGACAGAAATGCTTGCTCTTCAACGTAACATCTGTACAAATTTACACGACTGCAGTCAATCGGCTGTTTTCCATTTGTCGCGTTACCCGTTTGGTTGAAGCCACGGACCAGAAGAAATGATCTCTTGGTTGCACATTCAAAGACCATTGTTAATCCTTTAAATGAAACACTGAAAAGAGATATCACATGACATGGTCAGACAGGCATGTATTCAGCCCCAACCCCAGTTTCTGTGTGCAACGTACGACCTTAACGCCCGTCCGTCGGCCGGAAACAAATAATCGAGAGGATCGATCAATTTACATAGCCTGTTCCATTGTGCCGGTTGAAAAAAAAATCATGTTTCATGAATGAAAAACAAGACGTTTGCTCATATAAATCCGGGCAAAGAAGTAAAATTCAAAATATGAACGAGTCAGTATGATGATGATGTTGTTGTAGAGAAAGTAGTTTAGGATGATTTCTCTCATTATCACTCTGATGTATCACTGTCTAATATACACGTGGTATAAACTATTGCAACACCAAAGTTATTCCTTGAATTCAGTAACGCGATTTGATCTGAATCTTTGATTACAATATACTTGTAGTTAATTCTGTATCCCACACTCTGTTGGCAGAGAATCGCCCGTGCGACTATTGTATTCATGTGAAGTAGACAGTGCTTTAGCTCTTTATTGAACTTGTACAGTTTGACAAATTAGGTTTACTTTTCTTGCACATCGAAATCTTCGGTCCTCCTCAAGTCTCAAATGCAATCCGATGGAAGATTATTGAAATGAGGTAAGCAGGTGTGTCATTGAGACAAATTGGTCATCAAGTCGGTCATCACCATTAAACCATCTGTAGAATTGTCAGAAAGCATCGGTTAGCAAATGACGTCAACGATCGCGCAAGATCTGGAAGACCTAGTAAAACATGAAAGGTGAAGATAACGAACAGTGATCAATCTCATAGCTCCTATAAGCAATACAAAATAGAGAATTGGTCAAACACGGACCCCTGGACACACCAGAGGTGGGATCAGGTGCCTAGGAGGAGTAAACATCTCCTGTTGATCGATCACACCCGCCGTAAGCTCTATATCTTGATCAGGTAAATGGGGTTATCCGTAGTCAAAATCAGTGTGCCAAGGACGGCCTAACAATCGGTATGAAAGACGTCAGACAGCATTTGACCCAATGATGGTTTGTGACGGCAAACTAGATTGTTATAACGAGAATAGAATTTGCGAAATGCTGATTTCAAACGAGACTGTTGAAACCCCTGCATATATTGTAGAGACGATTACGTTTCATATTGGATCAGTTAGGATGAGGGGCTGTGTTTCCTTCGACTGTAAACTGGATCTTATCACAGTGAGATAGAACCTTAATGCACAAAATTATCAAAGGGAATTCGTGCTGAAAGTGCTGAGCCTCATTTTGACAAATCGCCCTCTTCGACCAAGGCAAGTGGTCATGGATGCCAATGCTAGACCACATCGTGCTCGTGTTGTGCAGGGCTTGTTGCGTAGAGTCAGTTGCGACACTACCAGTCCATGGCCTATTGAGTGCATTGGGGACATCATTGGTCACCGTGTTTGTCAAAGACACCGTCAATTCAAACATTAGATGAACTGACACAGGCACTGCATCAGGAGAGGTGAGCTCTACCACAACATCAACATCAAATTCAACGTTTAGTCAGAGGCTTTCGAAGACGCCCGGAATCCGTCATTCATGCAGCCTAATTAAAAGTATATGTTAGATCCGATCACATACTCGCTTATGCAAGGTGAAGATAACGAACAGTGATCAATATCATAACTCCTATAAGCAATACAAAATAGATAGTTGGGCAAACACGGACCCCTGGACACACCAGAGGTGGGATCAGGTGCCTAGGAGGAGTAAGCATCCCCTGTTGACCGGTCACACTCGCCATGAGCCCCATATCCTGATCAGGTAAACGGAGTTATCCGCAGTCAAAATCAGTGTGCCATGAACGGCTTAACAATCGGTATGAAACACGTCAGACAGCATTTGACCCAATAAGCGAGTATGCGAGCGCTTTTTAATTAGATTGTCATTCGTGTGAACGCAATTTACACTTGATACTGTAAAAATGTTTACTGTGACGTTTACAACATGTTTTAAAACATTTATTTCGTTTATTCAATAAATAGAGACATAGCTTTTCCTCAATATATCATGTCTACTATCTTTGAGAAAGAATGACAATGAATACATTTACTGTTTATTTAAGGTATAGCTTTCATATTATGTATCTAGATCCTCTATGGCAAAACCTTGTTACACTTTGGTGTTTGACCTTGTGACCTTTAACAATGACAGGGCCAAGATGGCTCAGGTGAGCGATGTGGTCCATGGGCATCTTGTTTTTCCTTCAATCTGTGCAGGGGCAAAGAAGATTTTTGAAGATTGTATTTCGCTATACGAGTCACAAAACTCCACCCTAGTACCAGAACCCATGACCTAGGGAACACTTCACACTTCTGGTAGAACAGACCTTGTTCATAATGAATGTACCCTCAGATTATCTGCTAGACTCACCTAGGTAAAAAAAAAGAAATTTGATAGGCAATGACCTCAGTCTTAACACTAGATTCCTTCAACCAAAGGCCGCCAGGAATTTCACAGTTTTTGGTTGAAGCTTCTCTCTTTAGTTATATTGCTTTGTACTCATTTTGATTTGAGTCAAGAAAAAGATTCCTTGTGAGGTCGTGAGTTCGAGCCCCGTTCGTGCCAGGCCGCGTCAAACTCAAGACGTCAACATAGGCAGTGATTCCTCCTTAGACAAACGCTCAGCATTTGGAAATGAGAGTCACGGTTCTTTCGATATGACCTTAAAATAGAGGTCCCGCGTCGCGACAGGCGTTTGCACGTTAAAGAACCCTCACTTCTACGGTCCTGAGTGCTAAGCATAGAACAAACTGCTATATGCTCAGTTTGATTGATATCTAGGAGTGTATTTAGATATCAAACATTTTCACTATGAAAAGGTGAAGATAACGAACAGTGATCGATCTCATAATTCCGATAAAGAATACAAAATAGAGAGTTGGACAAACACGGACCCCGGGACAAACCAGAGGTGGGGTCAGGTGCCTAGGAGGAGTAAACATCCCCTGTCGACAACAACCTGGTATTACAAGTCAAGGTCAACACCAGTCCGGTATTACTAGTGAAGGTCAACAACCGCCCGGTATTTCAAGTGAAAGTCAACAACCGCATGGTATTACAGGTGAAGGTCAACACCAGCCCGGTATTACAAGTGAATGTTAACAACAGTCCGGTATTACAAGTGAAGGTCAACAACAACCTGGTATTACAAGTGAAGGTCAAGGACAGCCAGGTATTACAAGTGAAGGTCAACAACCTGGTATTACAAGTGAAGGTCAAGGACAGTCCAGTATTACAAGTCACGGCTAACACCAGCGGGGTATTACAAGTCAAGGTCAACAACAGCCCGGTATTGCAAGTCAAGGTCAACAACAGCCCGATATTACAAGTGAAGGTCAACAGCAGCCCAGTATTACAAGTGAAGGTCAACAACAGTCTGGTATAACTGAAGGTCAACGGCAGCCCGGTATTACAAGTCAAGGTCAACAACAACCCGGTATACAACTGAAGGTCCACAACAGCCTGATATTACAAGTCAAGGTCAACAACATTCCGGTATTACAAGTCAAGGTCAACAACAGCCCGGTATTACAAGTCAAGGTCAACAACATTCCGATTCTACAGTGAAGATCAACAACAGGCAGGTATTACAAGTGAAGGTCAACAACAGCCCGGTATTACACGTCAAGGTCAACAACAGCCCAATTCTGCAGTGAAGGTCAACAACAGTCCGGTATTACAAGTGAAGGTAAAAAACAGCCCGGTAGTACAAGTGAAGGTCAAAAACAGCTCGGTATTACAACTGAAGATCAAAAACACTTCGGTATTACAAGTGAAGGTCAATGATGTTTCGGATATATATAGTCATGAATTTCACAATTCAGGTAGAGACATCCTTACTAATCCTGACTATACAGTTTGTCTGCTAGATGTCCCTAAATACCCCCTCAGACACCTGTGGTGGAGTGACCTTGAAAGATACGATTTTAGTTTTCCTTACCCTAAAGATGTTACATACAAAATTGTGTAGGAAATTGTCATTTACATTGTTGTAAGAGAGAAGAATTTGATTATGTTCAATTGTTAACGCAGGACGATAGACAACTACCAATCCCAATAGCAGTAGGTCACCTGAGTGACTCAGGCGCCCCATTAAAAGTGGGTTATATTAAATGAAAATATATCTAACTTTAATCTAGCGTTGAGATTTACTTCATTAAGAGCACTGCGGTTGTTTGCGTACCATTGCACATATATCATTTTCCCTATATCCTAGGGAATGGAACTAGGCACATATGAGTGCATACAGTATTTGTTTTGATTAAAAATCGACTTGTCATCATGACATCTGACTTTAGTAGTTTTAATTTCCGATAAGAATTTTAATTTTTCCGTTTATACATTTAAAGAGAAAAGCACCTACTAAATTGAAACTTCGTTCCGCTGCGTAGTTGCTAAATAAAATATAAACGATATATATTCGTGTTTCGTGAAACAGTTTGGATAAAATTTTACGTTAAAAAAAAAACCAACACCGCAATAGCCATTACTGAACAATTCCTCAATTGAAATAATCTCAATATCCCAATAAAGTTGTCTGTTGTCTATAAATCACCCGGTCTGTCTGTCTGTCTGTCTTTTCATCCCTCTGTACACGCAATATCTATGTCACATTAAATCTAATGAATAACCCAGATCTTATTACAATTCGTAGGTCAGTCAAACTAAATGGTACATACCATGATAGTATCTATAAATGGTCTACAGATATCAAGTGGTATGGATGTAGCATGCACCTTTATTTTACATTTTAATGGCTGTTTTAGCTTCGCAGTCTGTTACTAGTACAACAGCTATCAAACTAGGCCGTATGGCACATATAAAGGGATGTTTTGTCTTGTACGTGGTTTGGAATATTGTATGCATGAAGTTTTTTATTGTACGAATACTAGTAGCTAATATATAGGTACATGTAATGTATTGTTCAGAATACAAGTGGTAGAACTAGAACTTTCATTGTTGGAGAATGAAACTAGGTGCTCGATAACATGAGAGGGGGGCACTGGACAGGGTGCCCCTCCCATAGTTTCCATAGAAAAACAGTCAATAACCGATTTATTGGTAACGCATTTACACAATACATACAAGAAATCATAAATAATAATAATTCTCTTTCATCATACCTATTCGTTAATGTTAGTAGAATAGTTATTCTTTTTTAAATGCCTGCGTCATTTCAACACAGGCTCATAAACGCTTAAAAACATATCTAGCCCCAAACTTCTGATACAGCGATCAAATAATTGTGTTACGGCGTTGGCATGGCGTTGACCTAAAGCAATTCCTGTTTGCAAAAAAACGTCATTCTTAAGTATTACCTTAATGTGCATAAATGTCAAATTAGAAATGTTTTGCCATTTCACACCTTTTCCATTTTATGTAGACCACCCTCAGAAAATGTGAGCGATACATAATATACCTCTTTCTACAGAAGAGGCATGCGCTCGTTGAAGGGGCTGGTGGATTGGGCCCAGGTGTAGTACGAAATGGCAGTTCTGTTTAACAAATGCATTCAACAACATTTTTTCTAAACTGCATCCCAGAATCATCGGTTTTTGATTGCACCTGTTTCATACAATTCATCTGGGAATTTATGCTCCCTCATTTTTTTTTCTTTTGCAGGAGGTTACCGTTTTAATCTGCTTTCAGGTGTCGGGGAATTAATTACGGGACAATATAGACAGGTGTCAAGGCCGAAAATGCCAGAATCTAACGAATTCCACAAACTGGTTCCTCTAACCAGCGATCTTCCCGATCTGTTTTATTTTAAGGGAATGTGTTAGCAGGCAGTCTTAATCCTGTCAATAAACGCCGTTACTAGTATTTTGTTTAATTAGTCCGTGCGCATACTATACAAAAATACAAGTACATATAATTAAACAGGCAGAGAACAGATTAACCGAATTTTAATACGTCTTTCCAGTTCAGCTAGAGACCAAAAATAATATATTTCAGAATAC
Organism: Ostrea edulis; assembly: GCF_947568905.1. Lineage (NCBI taxonomy): Eukaryota > Metazoa > Mollusca > Bivalvia > Ostreida > Ostreidae > Ostrea > Ostrea edulis. The sequence continues at coordinate 2,525,992 of NC_079165.1, forward strand.
AAATAAAATTTAATTTATTTCTAGCAAAAGTTTCTTCTATGCAGTTTAATAGATCTATAGAGAAATACTTTCATTGAGAATGAACACAAGGTACCGTTTTGACATTTTAAGAACATATATGTAAATGAACAGGTGACGATAACGAACAGTGATCAATCTCATCAATCCCATAAAGTATACAAAATGGAGAGTAGGGTAAACATGGGCCCTTGGACACAGTAGAGATGAGATTGGGTGCAGGAGTAGGCAGTCCCTTTTATGATAACATTTTTTATCAAATCAAAGTAATGTAGTATGAATGTGCTTTATATATCTATATATTTAATTAATATTATAGTGTAAAAACGGAACCGACAGAATACTGAATTCAGCATTTTCATCCCCGCAGTTTGATTTTCACTATTTGTTGGTGTAAATTTACCGGATTGAGAGACACGGATCCTATTCAGGTTTAGTTTATGGAATGGTTACAGTTTTATAGATTATAGTGCATGCTGTTGGTCACTCGATCACAGGGTTAAAGAGGGAACTGGTATGTGAAATGACAGCCCGGAAAACACCACAATATCCCCAGACACCAAAAGTATCGCAAGATCAATCTTTCCGTTCGAACTTTTTTCTTCTGCAAGAGCAAATCCGAGCAGGGACAGGGATGTTCTGAATGTCATTGTAATGTCAAGGACAAACAATGCACGTGAGGGTTCTTTGTACTGTATTCTGTCCTCTCTGTGACTTTGTGGTACTTGTCGAGACGATCAATAGCCACTGACGTTAACCAGAGTCGTGTAAATGACGTAAGAAGTACACGCGCGAGTCTGGAGACCAAGTGACCTCGAGTCTGGAGTGGGAATGGTGTGCGTCATTTTGGAAATATCGTTTTTTCATATGCCATTATTGATGAAAGAAATTTAGTCTCGATTGAAACTTGATAAACGCTTTGATCGTATGATCCGTATATGTAGCGCATATTGCAACATATCGTCCTAATTGGAGTTGAAACGATCCGGATCCACTTCAAAGTCACTACAAATGTCTCTATTAACTCATTACCAGTTTTCTTGTATTCTTTTAGAATAAAACCTGTTGTAAACGAGGTACGAATGATTAACACTGAAAAACTCGACTCGGCATTAGGCGTCGGTGCATTGATGTGTCTTATGAAACCGTGGTCGTTTTCGCAATAGGCTAATTGTATGATTGTTGAGAAATCATTTAATAAGACCACCCAGTTTGATTAGTTTACCATTTGTAAAACTTCACAACTTGTTTGACGTCCGTCCCCCTCCGTGCTAGGATGAGAAAAACATTTGTTTTTTCTCAATGTGTCGCCAAACTCCCATCTTCAAAATGACCTCGAATCTGTTTCAATATATGTCGTCCGTTCGGGTTCTACCCGTTTAATGGATTAATCATAGAAAAGAGCTTGAAGATCATCAGGTGTATGGCGCAACGAGTCCCAGGCCGCTGGATTTGATGGTGTCTTGATATCCCGGTGACACGTGACTTACGACCTTCTGACGCCATTTTGACAGTGTCATGCAGTAATAGACAACAGCATCCTAAATGAACCTTTAAATGTCGCACACCTAAAATACCAGCCATACAAAAGTGGTCACGAATTTTACATAAGTAAATGTGCCACGGTACATAGTAAATGTATCGAAAGTAATTTAACATACCAGATTATATTATCTGTGAATTAAATAGCACGAGAAAGGCTTAAGAGCGAGGTATGTCTCTAATTTTTGTGGTTTCATGTTCGAAATTTGTTTTCCAACCAAATGATATAGCTTTATCTCACAAGCCGTACGTCTTTAACAAGCCATAATGATTTTCTTCGCCACTTCTATGCAACGTAAATAAAAACGTGTTTTCTGCATGCATAACTTACGCAGGAAATGAAATATTTTATATATCCTTGACGTTTGTGTTTTACAGGAGAGTACTTGTATACGAGCAATGTGGAATCCACACAACAATGAAATTGATGCGATTATCACGAATATCATTCCTTAAAATTATATTCGTCAAAATAACAAGAATGTTTTTTGTTTTTTTGTTGTTGTTTTTTTTGGGTTTTTTTTTTTTATCCCTGAGCGTTCAGAACTTACTCCTTTATCGAAACATCTGTTGTTTAACAAAGTAATTATAACACCCTAAACATTGGGTGTAGTGGTGGTTTATTTCATCGTTTCATCTTGTATATCTTTTTACCGGTACACATGTAACGCTTTTGATGTCATTGTTTCAAGGACGAGAAGCCTCAGATTGTTGGAATACATCCGAGGAATTCCGGAGACGACTGATCGCAACCTTACATTCCTTTTTCTCTCTCTGATTTTTTCCCTGTTGCCAGATGAATGTTTTGATCTTTTAATTGTCCTTGATTATACATCAATCTCCCACGAAGAAGTAGATTTAGCTAAGCAGGTGCGCGTTATTTTGTAGGGAAAAAAGACAAGTGGGTCCCCCAATACATACATCCGATCTCATTCCATTGTAGAACTGCACGTTTCATGTTACAAACAATACGATGACTAGAGCAATTTGTACACATCGAATAAAAGCAGTTTTTTTCTTCTAGAGGTGGGGAATAATGGAGGTATAGGGGCCACCCGGGCGATCTCTTAGAAGAGTACATGGATTAAATACCCCACAGTTGTTTAGCTTGTATAAGTATTATATTGTGATTGGTGCACGGACAATATAATAACGGTATACTAGCGCCAAGAGCGTTCTCTGAACTTAAGTTCGCTGTACATCGTTATTAGAACATTACTCCTCTCGACCCATCCATTTAGGACACTTGATACAAAAAATGGATTCTTGATAGATATATATATATATATATATATATATATATATATATATATATATATATATATATATATATATATAAGCTTAATTTGGTTGCATTAAGTATAAATACAAAATGTTTATGTATTTTAAATTTTCTGTGATATTCAGACGTTGAAATAATTATTTTACCTAATACCCCTCCTTATATAACTCTATACAGTTTTCTCCGCTGTTTTGTACTTAATTGAAAAATCGTGGAAATAAAGTACATTTCTTACCATTAATTGTATTCGATTTACTTGTAAAAATATAAATTTAATTTTTCATCCTTTTCGAAAAAAAAGCTTGTTCCTAACAAGAGTGATTAAACAGAATATATACCTCACTTTACCATCAATTTAAATAAAGGTCAAGGAGACTGATGAGCGATATCAATCTGACAAAATACGCGCATCTGATTACTCTAATAAGTATTATACTGCAATGATGTTTTGAAGTTGAATTTTGGATGAACATAGAGATAGGCCTAATGTACGTTCTCTTTAGAATCTATTGTCATAAAAAATGATTAGAGTTTGAAAATGCACTGAAGAATGCGCGGAATACTAAATCCAATTATGAAGAAAATGATTCGAAACATTAGTGGATTCAAATTATGCTTGTCTTCGTACTAAGCCTAATAGTCAAGCCGGGTTTAACTCGGTGCAGGGGAGATAAAATTGATTTAGATGTGGTCAAAATTGGTGATATGAAAAAGAGGCCATCATATCATCAATATTTTACGTATGTGTTTAGGTAAAATTGAAGTAATGTATTTTCACCGACATGATTTCCTTGATAACCTCTTTATAAGTTTTGTTTTTCTGAGGAGCAATTGTAGGCTATAGTGCATTGATGAAATATTTCCCAATGCATTGATTTAAAACACTATCGCGGATAAGCTTTGAGCTGAACTGATTTATTCTCAATTGTTGATATAATTCATCGAAGCCAAGAGCTTTGCATAGACGCATGGATACCAGTGTATTGGCGCTTCAGTTGATTGTTTATGACATCGTGATGTCATGAAGTACATATGTACATCGATAGATTTAATATATTCGACTCTAAACTTGTTTGTGCAACAATTTGTTAACAATTTAGACGACAACACGATAAAACTTAGAATAATGGGTTTGTTGTTTGTTTATTTCATTTATCTGGTTTTTTGTTTTTTTGGTTTTTTGTTGTTTTTTTTTGTTTTTTTTTTAATTTGGGTGGGTGGGTGGGTGGGATTTTGTTGTTGTTGTTGTTGCTGTTGTTTTTATTTATTTTTGCTTGCTTGTTTTTAATTCGATGTGTTTGAAAAACAATCGTCGAGTAATAACATAGAATTACCCGACTTCAGACAAATTATGACCGAAATGAACTGATCATATTCCTACATAACAATAGAAATCCTATGCAAAATATCCCGCAGCTAGTTAGTGATCGTATGTTCGAATTTTTTATTTGTTTTGATAATTATATATCTTTTTTTAAACACAAATTAAATTTTCCTGCAGGAATTTGTCGTCGTTTGGAAATAAACTTTTCAATTGGAAAATTAAAATTCTTGTAGGAAATCGGACAGTTCCACCGGATCTTATTTTCAAAAAAAAAAAATATTGAGTAAATGAAAGCATGGCGGGATGGAAGATGCCACTCTGATTTTTGGCGTATTTTTAAATTGTGTTATGAACAATAAAAGCATAAGATATAAGAAATTTAACGAAACGAAAAATAAATTCTGTGTGTTGCCTGTTGTTATATACCTCAAAGAACGATAAACCTTGTTTTCAAAGCGACAAGAAGACGGGGTTGTATTTAGAGTACTACCATCATGATCAGGGATTCTTCTTACATAACAATATCACCATCAAAAACGTCAACATCGTTTTTAAAATGAGTCTTCGCAAATTATTCATGATAATTGTTTCAGATAATATAACAAAAACACTGAACTAGAAGATAAGTGTACTACATTACTTTATTTGATAATGCCATGCAGGCGATCCTTTCCAGTGAAGAACTATTTTACGACATTTTACTTAAAGTTCACAACATCAATTTCTTCAGAGTTCACGCCACATCAAAGAAAAGTTGTGACCGTTTCTTTCTGAAACGAAAATGACCTATTACTGCATTTTTCTTCTTCAAATTAATTTAGAGAATAAATAAATCGAGGCTTTATATCTCACAGCGGTGATTAGGTACACCTGTAGTTACAAAATTATACATGTACATCAGACAAAGAACTGTATTGAGAAATTAATCAGCCTCGACGAATTTCAGAAGGGTACGAAAAGCTAAGAAAAGAAGTTTTTTAAAAACCATGCTATTTGGATCGGTTTACATGGGACAAGCTTTTCATATAATAACATTGGAATGGACTTTTATATATTTTTTGGTCATCATTGTGTAGTAAAATGATAACTTGATGTATATTTCTCAGCAGGACTGCAGGGTAGATTGTATTTCGATCACTTACGACTACAAAATGGTCATGTATACAATGATAAAGTAGGTGAGGTTGTGATTGTATATCAATATTTTTTTCATGGAAAATAATGAGACAGCATAGATTTTTCTTTCTCACACTATCACCAGTGTGAGATTGACTTTACCCATGTGAGACAGCCATGTGAGATTTTTCTGTCTCACACTGCTGCGACGTCATTTGATTGTGACGTCATATATTTTCTATGATTTACGTTACACAGTGAAGATTTACGTTACACGGTGAAGCAAAAATATTTTTCATTGTTATCTTTAAATTTTAATGTATATAGCTTTCTGTTGGACAACCTTGGGTTTTTTAGTTTACACTTACAGTGTAAACCATTTTCGGGTACGCTCTTTCTGCCTATCTAATTAGTTTTTGCATCGAAGTTCAAATGAGGATTTTGATAATTAAGAATTTTCTCAAAGCTCCTAAATTTATGCACTAAACTGTAGGTAAAATGTGAGAAAAATAATCCTTCATTATTAACTCGTGTGGGGTAGGGAAATTCCACCTCTGGAACAAGATTCGCTGTCTAGGACTCGGCAAAGCCTCGTCCAAGACTGCGAATCTTGTCCCCTCGGTGGAATTTCCCTATCCCACACTCGTACTAATGAAGGATTCTATTAGTCCCACATTGTTATATCTACAGAAATAAATACATCTGTATTTCTTGTACAGGTATTAAGTGACATACTTTCATTTACTTAAAAAAACCACCTCAGTTTTAGTATTATTTTATGCCCTTTTATATGTATCTATTATTCTTTGTTTTAGGTTGTTTTTATTGTGTTCCGTGTAAAGCGCTTTAAAGTGATTGTCTTAATTAGATAAATCGCTGTATAAATGTATAATAATAATTTTCCGGTCCCGTGAGTTCATTTCCTCAGGTACCCTACTATAATTCGTCCCCCCCCCCCCCGATTTTTTAAAACTACAAATTCGAGTTTTGCATCTATAGGGACCTACATGTAGCTCGATCCATTCTCTCAACAGAAGGCGCGTTACGCAAGCTCCGTTTGTAGTGCTTGTAGCGCACGGAACTCTGGGTAGAGAATGAATTCTATTATCAACCATATAGTAATAGGACTTCCGAAACTTCATTGCGCATCTCTAGCTTGCTTCCGGACCTTCAATGCGCATATGTGGTTTCTAAAGTTCAACCACTCTGCACTCATAGGTTGCTGTATCACACGGGTAAATGCGTTATCGGCTATTCGGTTCAATGATGGTGTGTGTGTGGTAGACCAGACATGCTCATTGACACCCTTTACGGTTTCGACCAAATGCAGTTCGATTGTACTTTGGATCAACTCTAGTTACTATAGTTAATGATTGAACTAGGTCAGGGTAAAAGAAATATTTATGGTACCTAAGGAGTTAGATCAAAACATCTATACAGATTTAATTTTTTTTTTACTTACGTTATCTAGCAGACAAACAATTGTGCATGCGCAGTCATGACAAGCAAGGACACCCCAACAAAACATCAAAATAACTGATTGTCATATAAAACGCGAGTACAGGGGACCAATGTTTAGAGAGGCCTCTGTGATAGAATTAAGGGTTTAGGCTCAATGACATGGGTACGACCTTGATCATCTCGTGAAAAAAAACTTTAAATCTTAAATATCGTCTTTACTACTGAACATATTTCACATTGGCTGGGAACATCTATTATGAAATTCCCTGGGTCAGGTATCCAGCACCCAAAGTGGGGCTCTATGGATCATCTACTGAAAATGAATCTAGAAAAGTCTTCACCACTCTTCAACATCCTACAAGTGAAGAAATGAAGTATAGTTAGAATTAACTAAAAGTCTTCACCACTCTTCAACATCCTACAAGTGAAGAAATGAAGTATAGTTAAAGTTAGCTACAGTGTATAACCTTTGTGACTCTGGGTCCTGGACCATAACTTTCTAATACATGGATATCAGAGGTGCATACCGACAGACAGACTGGCGAACATGGAGTGGCAAGAAATGAAATATATGTGTAGAATTCGTGATGTTCATCTGTTGCAGTCAAAACATTTGACGTCACAAGTACAATTTGACGTGACAATGCAAAGGGCGGACGGAGAAAGGTTCTAAGCTTATCGTTGCGCACGAGTGGAAACATCTATCAGCACGGACTGGGATTTTTAAAATGAAAGCGCTTGCGTTGAAATTTAAATTTGTTGGTTTTCTTCTTCTTTTAATTTAATGTGTATTATATATACAACATATACATATAATTTGACACAGTCTTGTTCATATCAATGAAAGCGCTGCTAGTAATTGGAATCAACTTTTTTGCGATAGCAATATAGTATGCGTTAATATGCATGAGAAATGGGGACAACTTTTTTCGTAAATCGAGTTCCATATACACATACACCGTTTTCTTAAAATTTTAACCGTACAAATATGTTTTAATGAGTATAAGGATCAATTGCGTGGTTGAATTGAATTTTAAAAAGTTGATCTTACAAAAATATTCTGCACCAGAAGGGGAAGCTACATGTTGATTGAAACCAGGAACTACTGTTTTCATGGGCCTATTACCCGCTCATTGTTCTGTGGTCAGCTAGATAGATTATAAAGATTGAACTAATAACTGTGTTCCTCTTTGTTTTAATCTCTATATAGACCTCATACTTTCGTTTTGAATGCTTGTTACCATAATTCATTAATAAAGTGGATTAAAAATCAATTTAAATCCAATGTTTTAAAGGGAGTCCACGGCGAGTTAGCATCCGCGCATTGCATTGTGACGTCAAAGGTTTTGACTGTAATAGATGAACATCACGACTGTTGTATATTTCATTTCTTACCACTTAATGTTCTCCGGTCTAAATGAGAAGCAATGTATGTTGACCCCAAACCATGGATCTTATTTTGTCATGGTCAAAGACTAAGTTTCTCTTCTTAAAATGTTATTTGAAAGACTTTAGAGGTACACGCTCTAAACAAAGATTCCTAAGGACCAAGCACTCTTATCCGGAATCAAGGTCACTGTTTTAATTAGTTTACGTATCACTCAATCGACACGTCACCAGCTCTAGGTAAATCTAATCAAAATTAGGCGTTACATCAGCTCTCAAGTACTCGCTTGCGAGCGGATCTAACTTCTAATATGAATTAGATTGACTCTGGGTGAATTGGCATGAACTTAGACCAATGAATGACGCCTAAGGCCATAGCAGTCCACCGCTATGAACATAAGTTTCTATGGTCTTATCCAGAAGACCCGTGGCTCTCACTTCTAGAATCCAATCGCGAGGGCCTGGCGAAGAAGCACTCACATCTTGTGTTTGAGGTCTTATGTTTGACGTCGCGGTCAAAGCATTAGCAAGACTCGAACCCACGACCCATATGAAAATTATTTTTTTTGGTCAATGATTCAGAAGCTTGATCTATAATCTCCTCTTTTAAAAGGCTTTACGTTTAATCACATTCGATATTTTATAAAAACAAGATCATCCGTGGGTATCCAACCATGCTGCTTGTCTACCAATTTTCAAACTACAATCGTAGTTAAGATCGACCTCGGTAAGACCTCCGATTGTATTTATTGGTAAAATAACTCAAAATAAGCCTCTACAAAAATAATACCAAGAGTTTGTTTTTATTCTAGTTAAGCCGGGCTACAGAGGACCATTGTCGCAAACCACGCCTATTGTCTCTGTTCACACTACGTCAATGTCGCAAGCCACGCCTATTGTCTCTGTTTCACTACGTTAATATCACAAACCACGCCTATTGTCTCTGTTCACACTACGTCAATGCCGCAAGCCACGCCTATTGTCTCTGTTTCACTACGTTAATATCGCAAGCCACGCCTATTGTCTCCGTTCACACTACGTCAATGTCGCAAGCCACGCCTATTGTCTCCGTTCACACTACGTCAATGTCGCAAGCCACGCTTATTGTCTCTGTTTCACTACGTCAATAGCCTATTGTCTCCGTTCACACTACGTCAATGTCGCAAGCCACGCCTATTGTCTCTGTTCACACTACGTCAATGTCGCAAGCCACGCCTATTGTCTCTGTTTCACTACGTTAATATCGCAAGCCATGCCTATTGTCTCCGTTCAGACTACGTCAATGTCGCAAGCCGCGCCTATTGTCTCTGTTCACACTACGTCAGTTACAACTGAAATCTTTAAACAAGAGGTCTGACTCATCTCACTGTAGTTGAAAGGTTGAAGAAATGCCTGCGTATTATTTTACAAAGTGTTATTAATTTGTATACATTTAGAAATAAAATAATTTCAAACAGATCCTATATGATTTAGACTTAGTAGTAAAGGTGAGAGCCTCCATCCGCTCCCTTGCTTCTATGGAGCGCAAAATTAACATAACCTTAAATAAAATTGCCCGGAGATATTTTTAACTATTTGAAGATATCATCAATTCATTCGATACGCACAACAATTAAATTGATGCGCATATGAAATCAATTATTGGTCTCATCAACCGAGAATTGAAGATATCATTAATAATTGTTTGAGGATTTTTTTTTATTGTTTCGCACACCAAATGAATACACATATCAACATTTCGCTGTCAAAGTTGCATCCCTTGTCTTAAAAATTGCGTTTTCCTACGTTGGCCTTTGTGATTTTCTTATCTGTAGCTTTGACATTTGTGATTTTTCCGTTAATTGCACAGTCAGCTACAACAATGCCCCAGGGTGGGGCAACCCATTAATTTGCATGAGAGCTTGATAATTAGCTAAAATTCACAGTAATAACACCTTACATTTGGTAAGGTAAAGATTCACCGATTACTCTGCAAAGGGATGTAACTCGCAGCGAAGTGTATTTATGATGAGCCCTTTCACGATCGGAGCTCTCTCTAATGATAGGTAACACGTACATGTATATACATGTTTAAAAGGAAAATATAGAAAACTAATGAAAAATCAAACCATACCTAATCCTATGGAACTTGAAAATTTTATCTTCAAATATATAAATTTGAATTTTAAGGATGTACTCTACATCGTCATAATGGCTGACATCCTTTAAAGGTATTACACCGATAATTGTAGTTCCATACATTTAAAAAAAAATTTTCATGCGCGATTTTTCTCATTTCCTCATAATTTTTGTACCCCTGATTAGGAAATTTTATGTAATTTGTAGAAATAACCATACAAAAGAACTATTTGATGATGGTAGCTGAGGCTACTTCATGAGGTGAACTCCGGCTGTTTACACACATGTGAAAAACACGTGGATTTGAGGGTATTCTTGTTTGCGGGTAATTTTCTCTCTCGAAAATGCCGCGTAGGGTATTGTTTTTCCGATGTCGGCAGACGAGACAGGTAACATAGAACATATCCGACTGCGTTATTCGGCATCAATTCTGCAAACTGATTTTTAATGATTTTTTTTTTTTTATCTCTATGGTAATATATGTGAAAATAATTACCTGTGTGATACTTTAAAGCATTGATGAAAACATGAATATTAGCAATAATTGACAATTCATTTCAAAAGTTATCGCCTAGCTGAGTAGTTCAGTAAGTTAACACGTCGACTAATGAACTGTAGATCGCGAGTTCGAGTCCAGCGGGGGTTTTAAAAAAAATTTCAAATTACTTTCGACTATTAAAACTGCATTTTAAAAAAATAAAGGGAATTTGAAAATTTTCAATTTCAGAATATTGTTGTACACATCTTTCACATTTCATCAACATCAAATTTCTCTGGTGTAGCATACCTCCTTATTCTCTCCGTCTACCACCCAACTCTTTTCCTCTTCCTCTTTCCGGGAAAATACGGTTTATCGGTATTAGTTTTATCCCCTAAAATCAGCTTTGCGTTTCCGGAAAACACGAGATTGATGATTGCATCATGGAAGACAACGATGTAAACCGGTCTGAAATTCAGGAACAAATCAAAGTACAAGGAGAAATTGTTCGAAAACTAAAAGCAGACAAAGCAGATAAAGATAAGGTATGTACCACGGAAACCTTATATTGGGGACATTAGTCTTCTGCACAGGAGAAGAAAACTAACCATATTTAGAAGTTCGAAATATCTCTGTCAAACCAGGTGCTTATGACTGTGATGGTATATATTATGTAGGCTAAATTGCAAAGTTCAAGAAGTAAGGAAATACAAAGTGTATACATATTATGGAAGTATTGTTTACTTGTTATTTGCATGTTTTTAATTGGATAATCAATAATACTGGCTAGGAGTTTTAAATGAAGTTCATTTAAAAATCAATAACCGCCTCCCTACACATGCTCATTATCAGATTATAACATAGGCGTGACCGTGTTGGAGGGTGAAGCAAAAAGGTATTGGCATTAGTGTCTAAATCCAAAACAGGACAAAAAACAACCCAAAGTTAGCACGAGGACAGAGCTGTATCAAAGCATCCTAATTTTGGACATTTGATCCGCCTATATATTGAACGCGGGAAATATAATGCAATTGTTGTAAACAGTACATTGTGACATCATATTCAGCGTCGTTATTTAGCAAATTTACAAACATAGGATACATGGCACATTCGTGTTAATCGAGGAGTGATTATATATGATTAAGAAAATAAGATTTACATGCTTTTACGGATTTTATGTAACATCTCATAATGACGTGAACTAGGGTAGACGAGATTCAAAATGGAGAAATACATGTCCACGCGCTAATATTCGAATTGACGCCATTGGGACCAAAATCTTCCAAGTTCCATAGGTATGGTTTAATTTTTCATTATTTTCCTATATTTTCCTTTTAAACATGTATATACATGTTACCTATAGGGAGAGCTCCGCTCTCACGGCCCTGGGCCGTGAGAGGGCTTTGCCCTCTAATACTTGCTAGGAGTTTTAAATGAAGTTAATTTAAAAATCAATAACCTCCTCCCTACACATGCTCTTTAACATAGAAAATCTCAAGATGTTATTATAGCCCAGTATGTGATAAAAAACATGAATTGATTGATTGTATACTGTTTAACATCCCTCTCGAGAATATTTCACTCATGTGGAGACATCACCAAATCCAGCGAAGGCTGCAAAATTTAGACATATGCTTAGTGCTCATGGCCTTTGAGCAGGGAGGGATCTTTATCGTGCCACACCTGATTGTGACACGGGGCCTCTATTTTTGCGGTCTCATCTGAAGGACCATCCCATTTAGTCGCCTCTTACGACAAGCAAGGGGTACTTAGGACCTATTCTAACCCGAATTGATTGAATGGTATAACTAAATTTCTGTGTGTTATACACAGTAATGGTCAATATGATAATCCATCAATTCATGCAATGCAGTTAGAAGTGTTCTATGTTACCTGTTTCGTCTGTCGACGCCAGAAAAACCAACACCTTACACAGCATTTTCCAAACATATTTTTACCTGGAAAGAAAACAATCCTAAAATCCATGTGTTTTTAACATACAAAACTGCATTAATGTATTCTTTTAAGTCTAAGATGATTTAAATAAATTTCAATATTATATTTGTATATATTCTTCTAAGCATTTGTTCATGTGTTACAATTTGAATACCTGGTAACCTGGATGTGATTTGTTAGATGCATGAAACATGAAGTAAATTAAGTTTTAAACATGTTAAATTTCTTAAAGTATGAAACATATAATTCTTTATATGAAGTTATATTCCAACCAAAAAGACAATTTCAGAAATCCAGGATTCATATCCCCCCCCCCTTCAGGTAGTAAGTATACTTGTAAAAACTCTGACAATTGATAAATACATGTATTATCTGAGATAGAATGTAACAGTTGTGGTGTATTTGAAATTGTGGGACATACAATAAGAAAAGACTGTCAAAGTAAAACAGTACCAGTGAGTAGTGATTATAAGAGAATGGTGATTATTACTTGATGTTGAGGTGGATATTTCAGTTATGCTGCAGTAACTCATGTTCCTTTAGGGGTCTACTTCCATAACCTGATTGGTATCTCCTGACTGATTCATCTGTGCAGTCTACTATACTTTTAGTTTCATTGTCAAGTTCTTGCAGTCTTCAATTGTTTGACTGTTTAAACACTGTAAAAGTTGGCATGAAAATTTATACATCTACTGTAATAACATGCCCTCTCAAGTTAAAAATATCAGCTCATTAGTATTGATATGAAATACTAGGTCTGCAGAGGAAATGTTCAAGTATTGTGACCTTGTACATTACCATTTATGGTATTTGTAAAAAAAAATATATTTATATTAAGCAAAGTATACTCTTGAGGTCTCGAAAGTAATTGTGATATGATAGAATGAAATTGCATTTACAAAATAAATGTAATGCATTTGAAATTGTAGTCATTGTGAAAAATTAAGCAAAATATACTCTTGAGGTCTTGAAAGTAATTATGATATGATAACAATGATGAAAATTACTAAATGATTATTTCTGAATGTGATGACAGTACTTGAAATAGTAGATAACCCTACATTTCATAAACACATAGAACAAATGTAGATTGATTTCTATTTTTGGTAATTGATATATATCTGATACATCATTGCAATACATTGGTCACCCCTGTCATTATTTCTGTGCATCAATACATGTATTGCAATATATTGATAACTTGTAAATATTCTCATCTTAATGCTCTCCCCTTTGGAAATTTGACGTACTGGGGGTGGGGGTCGTCACTGCAGCCTAACTGAGGGCCCACCTGATAGCTGGTGTGTCTTGTCTACTCACCAGATTTGCTGACCTGGATTTTTATCTACTTTCCATATTTCTGCCTCCTCTGTTGTTCCTGCCACCATGTTTCTGCCACTTTGCAAATTTCACCACCAATATCTGATTCGTCATCTTCGCTGTCTGGCTGTCCGATTTTATTCGAATGAACAGGTAACTTTCAGTTAATATACAGAATTGTTTTTCAATGCCAGATAAGCATCTGTTCTTATGAATAGGAATATGAAGTTCCCGTGTAAGAATTGTGAAAGATATTGGACCGAAACATATTGAAATGGTCTTTGACCTGTAATAATTTATTTTGGATTGATTACTTGTTAAGTTATATCTTTCGAAAATTTTGGAGTCAGTATTAGATAAATTTGTCTTTTTAGTGCAAGGTCTATTCTATTTACTCACTCCTGATGCTGCATAGAAGTACTGTGTTTATGGACATTATTTGCAAGATATGTGGTAGTAATATTCAATACTGCATTTATTAGTACATTTTCATTCTATCAGTTATACAATTCTCTGATGGAAAAAAACCTACCGTTATGTTGGAAACCGGGTGTGATTCTGATACATACATTCTCAGAGAGATCCTCGGATCATAAGTGACCACCATCCCCTTATCTTATCTGTGTTCTCGTATGTCAATTTCCACAAATGTCAATTTCTCACGCACGATAGCCTTAAAGTGTTAAAAAATCAAGTTAAAATTTTTGTAAATGTATTACATAGAGTATATTTACGTGAAAGATAGTGGATTTAGAAATTAATGGAAATAAATTCAGGACCTACTCTCCGCTGGTGAATATAGGTCATTGGGTCAGTTTGATATAAACTATAGATCCCCTTTTCAAAAGGAGTGGACATGTTTTAGAAATATTTAGAATTGTGTCATTCCACATCTACATGGATTCTGTAAATTATGAAAAAGAGGCAATCGAAAAAATGGAGGGTTGTGGTGATCTACACAAAAAAATAAAACTTGTTCCGTCCGATGCTGAAGAACGGAGACAACAGGTAAATCACTGTTCAGAGTGTCTGGAAGCTTTCTGATAACAGTAAAATGTGTCATTATAACAAGTAATTAGGAAAATTAGATCAATTTTAATTGCTTATACAATTTCTACCTGTCGGGTGTTTTTTTGTGACTTGTACTGCGAGTTCATTCATATTATAAATAAATACAGATAATGATAATGAAAGTAATGAATTATTGGAACATGTCCTTTTTTTTTTTTTGTTCATGTGTTGTGAATGACATCACTGCTGGTTGTACATGTGAACGGTGCATTGCATCATATCATTACATGCTGGAACACACTGAATGACCCCCCTCAGACAAGAGTTTTCATGATGCAATGTCATGAAAGTTTTATCAATACATACCATCAACCCATTTAATGATCTTTAAACCTTTCAGTGTTCTGTGAGGGAAATTCAACCTTCTCAGAATTACAGGAATACATGTAGTGTGAAATAATGTCTGTATTGATCCAGAGTGGGATTACTAGAACACCACCATTGATGTGCTTTGGTCGTGTAAGATTCATTAAATTTTTATGCCTCATATAAAACTTTACAGAGGGAGTGTTCATTTATAAACTTTTCAGAGGGAGTGTTCATTGTCTTTTACATCCTGTGCTGTGTCAATAGAACCCCTGTCAGAGTGGTAATAATCATCACAATAATTTGAATAAATAAAATATTAATGAGTTTCTATTTTCAGATCAGTGAAGAAGTTGCCAAGCTGTTAGACCTCAAGGCAAAGCTTGGAGATGAACCTCAAAAGTCGAAATTTATTCTTAAATGTCCCAAAGTAAGTATAAACTTTACCATAGGCCATAACTTTTGAATGATTAGAGATGGATCTTTCATACTTTACATGTGTTTTCACAGTGACAATACTTTTGAATGATTAGAGATGGATCTTTCATATTTTACATGTGTTTTCACAGTGACACTACTTTCTTTTTAACTTTTGAATGATTAGAGATGGATCTTTCATATTTTACATGTGTTTTCACAGTGACAATACTTTTGAATGATTAGAGATGGATCTTTCATATTTTACATGTGTTTTCACAGTGACACTACTTTTGAATGATTAGAGATGGATCTTTCATATTTTACATGTGTTTTCACAGTGACACTACTTTTGAATGATTAGAGATGGATCTTTCATATTTTACATGTGTTTTCACAGTGACACTACTTTTGAATGATTAGAGATGGATCTTTCATATTTTACATGTGTTTTCACAGTGACAATACTTTTGGGTACTATCATTACTTTGCTGTCATATGGAGGCATCAGTGTCTCAAAATACATATTGTTCTGCAATTCATTGACTAAAAGATACCCTCAAATATCATAAATTAAACCGATTACAAATCCAAAAAGGTATTTAAAAACAAATCAGATAAAGTTGCAATTTTGGTAATTCCTGATTTTGTAATGCTGCATTCAGATACAATTTACTTTTTAAGATAATGTTCTTCTTTTATCTATTGGTTGTT
>NC_079165.1:2547500-2575000 GCF_947568905.1 Ostrea edulis
TATTTGTTTCCTTTTATACAGGCTATGCACACACACCAAAGTCCGGTGCTGAGGGAGACGAGAGTGTCAGTGTTGGCAGCGTGGCAGGTGGTGGCAGATACGATGGTCTTGTGGGCATGTTTGATGCCAAAGGCAAAAAGGTGCCCTGTGTGGGAGTCAGCATTGGTGTAGAAAGGGTCTTTGCAATCATGGAATCTCGAGCCCTGGTGGGTACTTGATTTTCTGTGATGTATTTTGCATGTAGTTGGTTACAACATCTACTACTCCAGGGTTATCTATCTGTCCATTCATTTTAGAAGTTTGCTCTATTCCTAGAAAGTAAATACCATTCTTGTATAGAATATCTGTACTTTTTACAAAGGCTTCTAAGTTGAAGACCAGAACAACAGAGACAGAAGTGTATGTTGTGTCTGCCCAGAAAAATCTGGTGGAGGAAAGGATGAGGATCTGCAAGGAATTGTGGGATGCTGATGTAAAGGTACAGTGTACTTGTTGGAAAGTAGAAGTTATCTCCCATATTTTTCTTGTATTTGAACAATTAAGAATTTAACAGGATTCTCACTAGCATCAGATTGAGATAAATAACATTGACTAGTTACCGATAATTCATTTCTTGTATGTTTGGTCAATACAGACTGAGCAATCCTACAAAAGGAATCCCAAAGCCTTGGATCAGTTCCAGTATTGTGAAACCAACTGTATTCCCATAGCAATAATCATCGGTGGATCTGAAATCGAGAATAAAGTGGTCACGCTCCGAATAGTTGGCACCAGAGAAGAGGTATATGCAAACAATTATAGTACTGAACTAGTGGGAGGTATTGGAGGGATAGTGTTTGTGTATCCATTGTATTGCAATCAAATTTTAGCACAAATTGTAGACAGATATTTTACACAATCATTGCTAATTAGCTCTGTTAATAATTTGCAATAATACTATTGTAGTATCTTAATATTTTAGTGTTGATCATAGATTTGCACATTTGTGATTGTGCAAAAGTCTGCAAAGATATAAATTCTGTACTACTAATAGATAAGTTAACTAGTGAGGACATTTGTGTAAGGAGAATAAATACCAGGGTGAGGTACATGAATGATAGGGGTATGAGAAAGAATAGTTTGGAACCAGAGAGGGAGTATGACAAAGGTTAGTGGAGAGACAAAGGGAGTATGACGGATAGTGGAGAGTGAGAGAGGGGTATGAGAAAGGATAGTGGAGAGTCAGAGAGGGAGTATGAGAAAGGATAGTGAAGAGTCAGAGAGGGAGTATGAGAAATGATAGTGGAGTCAGAGAGGGGGTATGAGAAAGGAGTGGAGAGTCAGAGAGGGAGTATGAGAAGGGATAGTGGAGAGTCAGAGAGGGGGTATGAGAAAGGATAGTGGAGTCAGAGAGGGGGTATGAGAAAGGAGTGGAGAGTCAGAGAGGGGGTATGAGAAAGGAGAGTGAGAGAATGAGTATGAGAAATGATAGTGGAAAATCAGAGAGGGGGTATGAGAAAGGATAGTGGAGAGTGAGAAAGGGGGTATGAGAAAGGATAGTGGAGAGTCAGAGAGGGGGCTAGAGAAAGGATAGTGGAGAGTGAGAGAGGGGTGTAAGAAAGGATAGTGGAGAGTAAGAGGGGGTATGAGAAAGGATAGTGGAGAGTGAGAAAGGGGTATGAGAGAGGATAGTGGAGAGTCAGAGGGGGGTATGAGAGAGGATAGTGGAGAGTCAGAGGGGGGTATGAGAAAGGATAGTGGAGAGTCAGAGGGGGGTATGAGAAAGGATAGTGAAGAGTGAGAGAGGGGGTATGACAAAGGATAGTGGAGAGTCAGAAAGGGGGTATGAGAAAGGATAGTGGAGAGTCAGAGAGGGAGTATGAGAAAGGATAGTAGAGAGTCAGAGAGGGTATGAGAAAGGATAGTGGAGAGTCAAAGAGGGGGTATGAGAAAGGATAGTGGAGAGTCAGAGGGAGTATGAGAAAGGATAGTGGAGAGTCAGAGAGGGAGTATGAGAAAGGATAGTGGAGAGTCAGAGAGGGGTATGAGAAAGGATAGTGGAGAGTCAGTATGAGAAAGGATAGTGGAGAGTCAGAGAGGGAGTATGAGAAAGGATAGTGGAGAGTCAGAGAGGGGTATGAGAAAGGATAGTGGAGAGTCAGAGAGGGAGTATGAGAAAGGATAGTGGAGAGTCAGAGAGGGGGTATGAGAGAGGATAGTGGAGAGTCAGAGAGGGAGTATGAGAAATGATAGTGGAGAGAGAAAGAGGGGGTATGAGAAAGGATAGTGGAGTCAGAGAGGAGGTATGAGAAAGGATAGTGGAGAGTCAGAGAGGGGGTATGAGAAAGGATAGTGGAGAGTCAGAGGGGGAGTATAAGAAAGGATAGTGGAGGGTGAGAGAAGGGGTATGAGAAAGGATAGTTGGAATATATGTATGTTCGAAGCTAAACGGAGGTACATGTAGTATGATGGAGAACTAGAAAAAGGATAGTGGTTAAATAGACAGTACATGTATGTGTAAGTATGGTGGGAACCAGAGAAAATACGTGGAAGGATGGTGAGGAACTAAATACAAGCTTTGTATAAGGATATATGAAAACTAGAATGGGAGAACATGAGGAGATAGGAATGTACAAGGTGTAGGAGGACCTTGTCAATGTTAAGTCATATTTTCAAGAATTTTTTCTACAGTAGCCAGAGAGATATTAGCAAAAACATTGATGCATATTGAATTCCACATTACCTTATGAAAGAATCACTGACAAATTCCGAGGGCATGTCGTGCACTAGATTGATTCAGAGTAAATTTTCATGCTCGCAGTCTGTGTGATGTCCTCATATGATGTGGTGTAGTACTCTTAAAAGGGACTGGTACATGATTTTTGAAGAAAAAAAATTTCGTAAACAATAACATACCACTTGTTTACAAAAAAAATAAAAATAACAAACTATCTTCTGTGATAAAGTATAACCTTAATTTTTATGTGAAATCTTTTAAACCTATTAGACAGAAGATTTTGATCATTAAAAGTGAAAAACAAAATTTTAGGGAAAATTGTGAATCAGTCCCTTTAAATCATGTAGCATCTGTTCACCCCTTTTCGCATCCTAAGAATTGAATTGGAATGTATTGATTTTAAAATAATTAGATATTGGTTCTGAGTTTCTTAGATTCTCATTTACATGGAAAACTGGCCTTAACTTATGTGTGAACTTCTTTCGTGATATACTAACCCTGTGTACTTTATATTTTTCAGAGAACCGTCCCAAGGGATAAGATGATAGAAGAAATAAAAGCTATTCTGTCAAATTTGAATTGATAACTAATGGACTGTTAGTGACATATTTATTTTAATGAGTACCGTGTACTGATACTTTGTACGACAGACTCCATTTTATGTTTCCTGGGTGTTGATAGACCAATCGGTGTTATTTCAGAAAAGACATTTAATTTCCAAGACCAATGGCAACATTTGCAGTAAAATCAGCTTATCATTAGAATGTTGAAAAATAAAATCATGAATTCTTTAGTGTTTGTTGCATTCCCTGTGGAAAAACATCTTCATTTTAGGAAACAGACAGTACTTGAATAAATCTTGTGATAATAAATTTCTACAATTTTGTGCTGTTTTATTTGACACTAATTATGTAAGATAAATATCTTGATCTTTTCTTCTCAACTTGAGCTTGCACTTCCTGAAATAGAAGTAAAATTAAATTCTAAGGTGACCTTACAATATTATGTGTTTTGAACAGAAGATACCCAAGTAACCTGTATATATTATTGTAATATAAAGGAAAGGAGAAAATTTGTGGCTGGGGTGGGGATTAAACCTAGGACCCCTGCAATACTGGTCGGGTGCCCTTACCATTGAGCTATACCCAGGCTGATAACCATGTTCCATATAGCCCTAACTATTGCATTTTCGTTCCTCTTGAAATTGTCTGCATCCTGAAAGACACACAACCGAGATTCTTATTGCCCCTAGCAGGACATTCAATTGGAAGTCCAGGGGGTGTAATATATGATGTAGGAAAATTTGTGGCAGAACCGGGAATCAATCAGTGCTCTAACATCTGAAACACAGGCACTAGACGTTTTTAAAATATATATAATTAAAAAAATTGTTTTCCTGTAAACAGACAGGAAGACTATTTTTTTTATTATACACGTTTCAAAACGTCGAGTGCCTGTGATCTGAGGTACCCAGGCCGATATCCACGGTCAATATTTCCATTACTACTACGTACATTATTATATAAATAAAATTAAGAAGGAAATTAAATTTTTCATATGAACATCAATTTTTTTTTAAATGCATAATACTCTTTCACTCACAACCTTATTAAAGTGATTACATGTGTATATATATTAAAATACAAATTCATTGGTTTTGTATATTAAAAAGGATACCTGCGAGTTCGCCTCCGAAAAATATATATTACGGATATTTTTCCGTGCACAGTTTGAATATTATAATAGTGATATCCGGTTCTAGAAGATGCTTTAAATACACATGATAAATTAATTTCTGACAAGCGTTTAGAAGACTCAAATTTGTTGCTCTTAACAACGGACAAAGTTAGAAAGATGTCGGGCTTACCACGGGAGGTTTTAAAATGGATTCAGAGCTTAGATTTGACTTGGCAGATAAAGCAACCGAAATGGTACCATGTTACATACTATTTGTGATAATTATTGTATAGGCTGTGCAAAAACACTGCCAAATTCATCGTATGACGTGAAAAACATTTTGTAAAAGTAGATCTAGAACTTTTAGTTTTAATGTTTTAATAAATTTTGTCATTTACGTTGCAGTTGTTTTAAATCTTATGACACTTTAATTCTGCTTATTGTTTTAATTCGGTCAACGATATTTGGTGCGTGTATATGTCATCATGGCCGCATGGTAAGCTGAATGGGATTATTCTTAAAAGACGATTTATATCTAAATTCTTTATATTGTATTTAGGGATTTAACGAATGGATATTTGATAGCAGAAATCTTCTCTTGGTACTTCCCCCAAGATATTCAGATGCATTCTTACAACAATGGAACTTCATTAGATTCTAAACAGAAGAATTGGGATCTTTTGAAATTGGTGAGAATATTTTTTCCATATATGATATATTCTGTATGAACTTGTTCTCTATTTTGTTTAAATAAAATATAAACATCATATTGGAATCTTGAATGTTTATGTGTGATAACTGAACTGCTGATAGTTATAATTAACAATCTGTGTACAGACTCGGTGGTAGAATAATTAGAATGCAAAACCTCTGATTAATCTTGCAATGTTGTATATTTAGTTTATAAAAAGACACAAGCTGGAGATACCCGAGGAACTGATAGAGGGGACAATCCATTGTAAGGAGGGGGCAGCACCTTCCCTGTGTGAGAGGATTTACGAACTGTTGACCAACAGAAAGTGGGTATCTGACAGGTCTGTTTAGGGGCTGCACTGTTGCTGTCTGTCTGGGAGTTGCACGATCAGTTAGAATGTGAATCAAAGAGTTATCTTTTTTATGTTCAAGGTGATACCTTGCTGAGAACTGCATTGTATATACCTATCATTCAATAATATTTTAAACAACTGCCTGGCATTGCTGGCAAACAAAATTCATAAAATCCAGCCTTTTGTTTATACAAGTATGTTATCTTTTCTTATTAGTTCTGAATGATGTAGGAAATAAATGATATTTACTATATAGCATAGGAGGTTATAATATTGATAAGTGCCATGTAATAAAGGTACAGCCTTGAAAATTTTAATGTTATAATCCAAGTGGAATGATTCATACCTTGTTAGTCACAGAACATGGTTAATAAATATCAGTCATCAAGAAACAAACTTTTATCTGTATTGTGGAAACTTTTACCTATATGAACAAAATGATCATGCAATTCCTTGACTTGTATGTCTGTGGTGAAGGTAAACTTCTTTGGTAACAATGTACACAATCATTAAACTTATCTGTTGGTCTCTGTTATATAATATTACATTAACAGCTCTAGGCTCCTTATCAGCCATACAACACCCCCCTCTCTCTTTCTCTCTCTCTCTCTCTCTCTCTCATATATCACAAGACACAAAGAATGCCAATGTAATCAGTCAATATCTCTTTCTCTCCAACTAAATCTGTGGAGTGAGGACTCCCTCACAATGTTTAGTAGAGAATTATTTTAAAGATGGAAAAAAAAACAACATACAATTGTAGGTATAGTTAATGAGTTATTGAGACAAGTTTGAAAGAATGTTTTCAAGAGAGAATATCAATAGGAACATTTCGTCACTAATTTAATATAGAACTCGTATATAAACCTTTCACATTCTGTGGATCACACTTTATATGGGAATGTCAAGTTCTGTAAGGACAGAATTTTTGTCCTCATAACACACATGAGAAATGGTAAAAAATTTGTCCTCACTTACACATTTATTAACCTCCTCTCTTGTACATTGACAGCAGTATACATGTGGTTATTGTGCTGTGCAATAATTTACTGGGGTTTCTTTTGTGGCTAGTATATGTACATTGTACTGCTAGACTTCTTTTTGAAACAGGCTCAGTTGTATTGTCAGACTAAGATATATTAACTGCTGTTTAAATGGTATTTTTTGTAGTTCACTGATCTGAAGTAACTTCATATTTCATTATAGCAAATTATTACTGCTAAATCTGAAAATTTTATTTGTCGTAAATATGTGTTATAATGATAGTTTTGTATGTCACTTGAACTTGAAGTTTAAGATTTTATCAAAATAAAGATTTCAGTTCTAATGAATGTATAGCATGATATGGAAATCAATTCTTTTACGGGAAGATGATGTAATTCTACTTCATCCAGAGCCTCTGAATAGATTTTCTAATACAAATATCAATTTTTGTTTATATACCTTATTTATTTCTGTTGTTAATATAGTAAATCACAATTTTACAACAAATATTTTCAAAATGTAGAATTTTTGAAATTGGGTTTTAGAGTAAATGACTGATATGCACTGTATCATATTAGTATATATATGAATTATTGCAAGACTTGTAATTAGGTTAATAAATGGATTTTTTTATCAGTTGGAATTGGAATATGAGTATATTTAAGTCAAGCTAAGTAAATCACACATTTAGGTATAAATGATTGTGGATTTTTGGCCTTCCAGGGTGAAGAAGCAATCCCCCGAGTTTGAAGTGGACTTCACAGATAGTGCCTACCAGATGCAGCTTCCAATGCATGCCAGGTCTACTGCATCTAAAGCCATCAAAAACAACCTCCGTGTTACTGAAATCATGGCCGACCCAAACCTCATACTCAGTGCTCAAAAGGTAGGCACACAGAAAAACCAACCTGAAACGCAGAAAACTAAAACCAGAAACACAAAAACCTAAACCAGAATCACAGAAAAGCTAAAACCAGAAACTCAGAAAACTAAACCAGAAACCAGAAAACTAAAACCAGAAACACACAAAACTGAAATCAGAAACATAGAAAACTAAAACCAGAAACACACGAAACTGAAATCAGAAACACACAAAACTAAAACCAGAAACACACAAAACTAAAACCAGAAACTCAGAAAACTAAAACCAGAAACACAGAAAACTAAACCAGAAACATACAAAACTAAACCAGAAACACAGAAAACTGAAACCAGAAACACAGAAAACTAAACCAGAATAACAAAAACCCAAAACCAGAAACCTAAAACCAGAAACACAAAAACTAAAACCAGAAACACAGAAAACTAAAACCAGAAACACAGAAAACTAAAACCAGAAACACAAAAACTAAACCAGAAACACAAAAACTAAAACCAGAAACACAGAAAACTAAAACCAGAAACACAGAAAACTAAACCAGAAACACAGAAAACTAAACCAGAAACACAAAAACTAAAACCAGAAACACAGAAAACTAAACCAGAAACACAGAAAACTAAACCAGAAACACAAAAACTAAAACCAGAAACACAGAAAACTAAACCAGAAACACAGAAAACTGAAACCAGAAACACAGAAAACTAAACCAGAATAACAAAAACCCAAAACCAGAAACCTAAAACCAGAAACACAGATATGAAACCAGAAACTCAGAAAACTAAACCAGAAACACAAAAACTAAAACCAGAAACACAGAAAACTAAAACCAGAAACACAGAAAACTAAACCAGAAACACAGAAAACTAAACCAGAAACCAGAAAACTAAAACCAGAAAACTGAAATCAGAAACATAGAAAACTAAAACCAGAAACACACGAAACTGAAATCAGAAACACACAAAACTAAAACCAGAAACACACAAAACTAAAACCAGAAACACAGAAAACTAAAACCAGAAACTCAGAAAACTAAAACCAGAAACTCAGAAAACTAAAACCAGAAACACACAAAACTAAAACCAGAAACACAGAAAACTAAAACCAGAAAACTAAACCAGAAACACACAAAACTGAAATCAGAAACACACAAAACTAAAACCAGAAACACAGAAAACTAAAACCAGAAACATACAAAACTAAAACCAGAAACATACAAAACTAAACCAGAAACACAGAAAACTAAAACCAGAAACTCAGAAAACTAAAACCAGAAACACACAAAACTAAAACCAGAAACACAGAAAACTAAAACCAGAAAACTAAACCAGAAACACACAAAACTGAAATCAGAAACACACAAAACTAAAACCAGAAACACAGAAAACTAAAACCAGAAACATACAAAACTAAACCAGAAACACAGAAAACTGAAACCAGAAACACAGAAAACTAAACCAGAATAACAAAAACCCAAAACCAGAAACCTAAAACCAGAAACACAGATATGAAACCAGAAACTCAGAAAACTAAACCAGAAACACAAAAACTAAAACCAGAAACAGAAAACTAAACCAGAAACACAGAAAACTGAAATCAGAAACACACAAAACTAAAACCAGAAACACAGAAAACTAAAACCAGAAACACAGAAAACTAAAACCAGAAACTCAGAAAACTGAAACCAGAAACACAGAAAACTAAACCAGAAACACAGAAAACTAAAACCAGAAACACACAAAACTAAAACCAGAAATACACAAAACCAAACTAGAAACACAAAAAATTATACCATAAATATTGGAAAAATTATCAACAGTTTTAAATAATCTGGCTTATGGACATATCTCTATGGAATATAATTTTTATGGATAAAAGTATTAATGTATATTTTGGTAGCATAGCTAAATTTTCACTGTGTTTGAAATTGTTGATGGCAAGTCTACTATACATGAATATCAAACTTTCATAAAAATTACAATTTCCTTAGTTTGTTTTCTGGATTTATTGTCAAATGTTTTTCATTTTCCAATGACTAATGAAATAATGTGTATCTTCTCTACTTTGTAGGCCCAGAAAATTATCAATGATCACATACAACACAGGAACATTGAGAGACTGGAGAACCCTGACAGATTCAATGTGAAGCCCACAGTGGGAGAGAAGTGTCTAAGGAGACCCCCTCCCCAACCCTCCCAGCCAACATTCGAAGCTGAAAGTACACAACACACATTTACTGGAGATCCTAGTCAGAAGCCAGGAGGAGAAGGTATGCAATGATGGGAAACAAGGTGTCTATAAAAAAAATTTTTAAAATTGTCTGAGTCATATTTTTAATTTGACATTTTGTTTACAATACATGTGTGTATAGCCAAAGATAATTTGGACAAGGTCAATCACTTTGAGAAATTTTCTGGGGCATATCACATGGTAACTAAAATAGATGATGTATTCTACTTAATCTAAAGTTTCCTTTGACATGTGTGTCACAATATTGGGTCAAGGTTACCAAGACCCTAGGTCAAGGTCATTTGGACAATATCACTTGGTATAAAAGTGTCAGTCATGTCTGGTTCAAACAAAGATATGCATCATGTACATGTAGTTGTAAATGGGCATATTATATACCCCAGTATTGCACTTTATTATACCCCCCGAACGAAGTTCTGGGGGGTATATAGGAATCACTCTGTCTGTCTGTCCGTCTGTCTGTGCAGATTCGTGTCCGGGCCATAACTTCTTTGTTCTTTGACTTAGACATACCATATTTGGCACACAGGTAGATCACCATGAGACGATGTATCAAGTACCTGCATGACCTCTATATGACCTTGACCCTTGACCTCAAGGTCAAAATTAAAGGTTTTTACAATGGATTTGTGTCCGGGCCATAACTTCTTTGTTCTTTGACATAGGCATACCATATTTGACACATGAGTGTATCACCATGAGACGATGTGTCATGTACCTTCATGACCTCCATATGACCTTGACCTCAAAGTCAAAAGTAAAGGTTTTTACAATGGATTCGTGTCCGGGCCATAACTTCTTTGTTTTTTGACATAGGCATACCATATTTGACACATGAGTGTATCACCATGAGACGATGTGTCATGTACCTTCATGACCTCTATATGACCTTGATCCTTGAACTCAAGGTCAAAATTAAAGGTTTTTTACAATGGATTTGTGTCCGGGCCATAACTTCTTTGTTCTTTGACATAGGCATACCATATTTGACACATGAGTGTATCACCATGAGACGATGTGTCATGTACATTCATGACCTCTTTATGACCTTGACCTTTGATCTCAAGGTCAAAATTATAGGTTTATGCCATGGATTTGTGTTCGGACTATATCTTCCATTTTCTTCTACAAATGCATACCATATTTTTACACTCAGGAAAGAGGTAATTTATACCTATTAACAACACCCTTTGGGAGATTGGGGTAAGCGGGGGGTATTCTTAGTGAGCATTGCTCACAGTACATCTTGTTGTCAATGTCTGAACTTGTAAGACAGCATAAAATGTAGGGGGTGGACAGCATAAAATATAGGGGATGGACAGCATAAAAAATAGATAGGGGGTGGACAAGATAAAATATAGGGGATGGACAGCATAAAAATTAGATAGGGGGTGGACAAGATAAAATATAGGGGATGGACAGCATAAAAATTAGATAGGGGGTGGACAAGATAAAATGTAGGGGGTGGACAAGATAAAATGTAGGGGTGGACAGCATAAAATGTAGGGGTAGACAGGATAAAAATGAAGGGGAATAGTGAGAGGGGGTGGGAAGAAAAATAGGGAACTACGAAGGTTTGGAGTGGAGGCCAACAGAGGGGCAGAGAATAGAAATGAGAGAGAGAGAGAGAGAGAGAGAGAGAGGAAGAAAGGAAGGAAACGGGAGGGAGAAATAAAAACTTAGTAGGCTATACAGAGGTGGGGAAGGGAAAGAATAGAACTAAAAGGGATATAGAGAAAAAGGAGGGAGGGAGGGAGAGAGAGAAAAAGGGGACAAAAGGAGGGATACAAAGACACCCCACCCCCCACCCCAAGTTTTTTAGTTAAAAAGGAATGAGGTCTTTAATAATTCTACAGTACATACACAGTACAATTTCACATTATTATCTAGTCAGAAAAGTTTATTGTAGAGCAAATGGTGTCTGGATTTTGTTGGATCAATGAAATCCAAAACTATTCAATATGGTGATAAAAAAATAATAATTGCTATGAAAAGTACTGTTCACATGTTTTTGATTTTCAGACAATCCACTACCAATGTCGAGAGAACCAAGTGTGCAATTCAAGGAGATAGAAGTGAAACAACTGGACAAATCTGCTTTATACAATATGCCAATCCAAGGTTATTGATATTTATCTGACGTTAAGTGTGTATAAATAAAAATGACAATAAAACTTTGGTGTTTCGTTTTAGGAACTGTAATGAATCTGATGATGTATAACAGAAAAATCATCCATGTGTTTTTGGTCTTTAAGTGAATTGTTTTGCATTTATAAATTGTATACAATATATTTATGATGTAATTAAATACTGCTATAACTGCATGCAGTTTTAAGATTACTATTTATTCGTTAAGATTTCTTGTAAGAATCAACTGACACATACGATGCTGTTGTAGATTCTGTGTGCGATTCGAAAGCCTATGCTCGTTAAGTTTTAATTTTTCTGTCATTAAATACATTAATTTATACCAGTTTTGTCAACTGTGCCAATACTTTTTGTATATATCCTCATGTATATTTCTCAACATTAATTTTGTAAATAAAATCATACTAAAAGGTGTCAAGTCGCATGTATTTATTGAGAGAAGATGAAATTTATATATCCTGTTACTAGGGCTGAAACAATTCACCGAAATATCGATACTGATCAATATAAACGCTCGATTCATTGCCTCTATTTTCAATTTGATACGTTTATTACAAACGGGTTCAGTAAATACATCAGGCTCGCCCTGTACTTATTATTTTACCTGCATGAGAGACAAAATAGCGTCGAATAACGTTCAGACAGTTGTTTGCCTTGAGTCTGATGAAAATAATGAATTTTATCAGTTGGAACTACAGAGCCAACAGGCATCTTACTGTTTGGCAGTTTGGAAATATTTTGCTTTTGAAATTATGATTGTGAATCTTGGTAATTAAATTGTTCTTTTGCAAATTGTATCTTATTGAAAGTATTGAATCATGGTATTGAATTTTGGCATAAGTATTGCAATATGTATCGTATCGTGAAGGGGGCATATTGTTTCAGCCCTACCTGCTACTGAGAGATTCAGATCCTTGTTGATAAGAGATTCATATTTAGCATTTACGCTACTCCTACACTTAATAACCCTGCGGTTATTCCTATAGCCATTCCTACAGTGGTTATAATTAATATCATACCAAGTCAAAGTACATCTATTATATATGAGAGCTGCATTTATGCCAAATTTTGGATGGACTATTTCTTAAAAATATCCTCTTCATTCTGGTGGAACAAAGCGCCTGCACTGCAGATCTCTTTCGGGGGCATTTCTCATAGCTTCATTCTAGGCCCCGCCGTCATAAAATTTTCTCAGACTTAAGTATGTTTTATGACGGCGGGGCCAGATCATGTTGGTGAGCTTAAGTTCTGTCCCAGTACAGTTCTCCAGGTTGTGACTGGTTGTCCACTCTTCGCTTCCCCTCAGGGTTCCAGTCCAAGTTGTGGCGTGGAGTGTGGGCCTGTCCTCTACACAGGGTGTGTCTAACACCAAGTTGTGACATGGAATGTGGGGCTGTCCCGTACATGGGGTGTGTCTAAAATCAAGTTGTGACATGGAATGTGGGGCTGTCCTTTACACAGGGTGTGACTAACATCAAGTTGTGACATGGAATGTGGGCCTGTCCCGTACATGGGGTGTGTCTAAAATCAAGTTGTGACATGGAATGTGGGGCTCTCCTTTACACAGGGTGTGACTAACATCAAGTTGTGACATGGAATGTGGGCCTGTCCCGTACATGGGGTGTGTCTAAAATCAAGTTGTGGCATGGAATGTGGGTGTGTTCTCTACACGGGGTGTGTCTAACATCAAGTTGTGGCATGGAATGTGGGCCTGTCCTTTACACAGGGTGTGACTAACATCAAGTTGTGGCATGGAATGTGGGTGTGTTCTCTACACAGGGTGTGTCTAATGTCAAGTTGTGGCATGGAATGTGGGTCTGTCTACTTCAATATCTGGATACTCTTGGTGATCCTGGCCTTGTTTCGTCTGACTGGTGCAGGAGTTTCACTGAACTTTACTTTTTCTATCTGAGAATAAATTTTCTTACAGTTACAGTTTCTAGGATTTTAACTTGAAATATGATTGGTAACACACATTTTTATTTGTTGAAGCAATAAGAAAAATATTGTGGAAATGTTTTTAAAAATTCATGATCATTTAATAAAGCAGTTATTGACTTTTTGATTTAGCTCTCTCTGGACTATATGGACCTGGTCAGATATTGGTTGACCAAGACTTAATCAGGTCCATAGAGTCATGAGTATATATAGACCCCATCAAAAGTCAATAACTGTATGCAGTAACACAGACCTGACATTGCTTTTGAACAATCTTAGCTTGGTGTGCCAACGGAGGTTTCCATTCCACCATTATACTGTTCTGAGGGTAACAAAATCATGCGGGGGCCTTGATGAACCAAGCCTTTATATCTGCATCCTCTCCTCCTGTCTGACTGACAATGCTGTCCAGGTAGATGATTGATTGGTTTTTAGTCCCGTCGAGAATTGAGACTTCATGTGACCAGTTGATGGCTGCTTTCTGCAAGAGTAGTGTTGACCCACATGCTCTTTCTTTTCCTCATGTTGATCTCCAATCATGTATTCCTGACAATGTTGCTCATGCAGTCCCTCTGCTTCTGAGAGCAGCTTAAGGGCAATGTTGTTTGTAAATTCAAGATCTTCAAGCTTTCTGTAGAGGGTCCATTGTATACCACAGGGCTGGTCCAAACTGGTCTTCATTCTGTCAATCACAAATAAGATGAATAGAGGCAATATCACACATCCTTGTCTGACTCTGGTATTGACCACAAAGGATGGTGACAGGTCAGTGTTGTGAATGACTTTGCAGCTGGTGTGTCTGTAGAGGCTTTGGATGACACTGAAAATCTTTTGAGGGATGCTGTAGTGTCTGACGGTTTGGCAGATTGTTGGTCATTCCAATAACTTTTTGTAGCCAAAGTTGACCTGTAGTGGTGACTGCCATTGTTTGCTGATGATGTGTAAAGTTGCAATCTGGTCATGCTTGCTTGATCTCTTTGTCCTGAATCCTTACTTCTCACTCGAAGTGGTGTCAATATCAGTTCTGATCATCTCTAGAATCACCTTGGTGAAATTTTGCTGGATTTTAAGAGAAGCTGCTGTGTGTCTCTGCAGTTTTGGCAGTCACTGAAATCTCCATTTTGTGGAAGCTTCACGGTGTATGCTGTCCTCCATCCTAAGGTACAGTGTACATGTACATCTTAATTCCTTTCACATGCTTCCTGAAAAATGTCAGTGAGAGTGTCTGCTGTGGTCTTTGGGTCTGCTTTCAAATTTTTTGGAAGAATTCTGTCTCGTCCTTATGCTTTCCCATTCATCATCTTCATGACCCTTATTATTTCCTCAAATTTTTTGATGGGGCCCAGGTTGACAATCAAAGCTTTCCCATATCTTGCAGGACTGATGAATTTGCAACTGGTGTACCATTGAAAAGGCTGCTACATGTAGAATACTCCTTTCATTAGTCTAACTTATAACCACTGTCAGCTTGTTCGATCCATCTCTTCCCCATACTGGCCAGTTGGTGTAAGTTTTCCTTCCTGGCAGTTATTGAAGAATTGTCCTTATATCATTCTTGTCTGCTGCTGACCCTGAGACTTGTCTTTTTTAGCAAGCTCATTCACCAATCCCCTCTTGCACTCCACTTAGTTCTGTGTTGTTCAAGGTGTATTCTTGTTGTATTTGTTGCTTTTGTACTCTGGTTGTTGAATGGCCAAGTCTCTGCTTGAATTCGCTTCTATCATGGAAATAATGTCCTCTGACAGCCCACTCCTGAACTGTGATCTTGACTTGCTCCCATTTTTTCTCTCTCCATTGAACAACCCTCCAGTGACTGGAATCTGTTTTGGAGGGAGATGGCAAATTCCTCTTTTTGAGCTGGTTTCTTGAGTTTGAAGATGTTAAAACTTTGGATGCCACAGAGATCCAGTTTTCCTCACGGCTTGAAATTTTTAAACTCTTAGTTTTCCAATCACCAAGGAGTGGTCAGATCACATGTCGGATTATCTGCATCTCTATATACTTTTACATCTATCAAGGTCCTTCAGCAGTGGGAAACTATCAGATGGCCAATCTGGTTTCCTGTTTTTAAATCTGGAGATGTCCAAGTCACCTTGTGCATTCTTCAATGCAGGAAGATGGGTCTATCAATATCAAGGTCCTTTTGTTCACAGAAATTGACATTGAGCTTACCAATCTCATTCATGCTTCCAAGGTTATGTCTTCCCATGATAGGTTTTTGTCCTATGGCATCACTCCCAACATTAGCATTTAGGTTGCTAAGCACAATGGTGATGTCTCTTTTTGGTGTTTGGTCCAACACATTTCGGAGCTGATTGTAGAACTTCTTTGCTTCCTGCACAGTTCTGCATCGTTTGTACTTGTATGAAATATTATGCCTGGAATAAGGGTGGAAAATATCAGATGTAACGAAAAAATTCCAGGCTGAGGGTAAATGTATTTTGTAAAATGAAAGGATACTGAAAGATTCTGGATGTTGTGGAGCGGGAATTGGGGTGTAAATGGGTCCGTATTTCAGCAGTAACATGCAAATTACTTCCGCCTGGAAAATCTCTATTCTCCAGGTGGAAGATATGATAAGTTTTGACGCCTCAGTTCCACCTCTCTTTTATTCAGTGTCCTTTTGTCAAACCCATTCTGCGTCTACTAAACACTGTACCACAAAGACAAACAGGAAACATTTAATTTCAATATCACACTATCTAAAAGTAAAACAATGCATCAGGACTAACAAATATTCAAACAGTGTTAACTCCTATTCTGAATCGAATATAGGTGTACAAAAGATGTCTTATATTCTATGATTTATTATTATATCATCACAAGCAATAAATCTCCCATTGAAGTTCATTGAATAACAAACAGTCATTGATATACAAATACTATTTACACCTAAATACAAGTACTTCTGTCTTTCAATTTCAATATTTTTGACATCACAGTGAAATGTAGCTGTCAGCTGGCTTTCCTTTTGTTTGACTTTCGTCTGTGTCCTTGCATTACACCGATATTCTCAGTAAAATATGGCATCCTTGGGAGTCTGATCCATATGTTGGTTTTCAAATTCATTTGACTTGCGCTTCGAAGTAACATATAATCTAAAATGAATTATAGAGTACATTATAGGGAGACTCAGGTAATTTGTTCATTAAAGCAAGGTATGGTGTGTATGAAATTTGTGATCATTCTGAGAAGTAATAATTTACTTTCAACAAATTGGTTTTGTTTTTGTCCAGTGGTTGCCAAATGCCTCCTAGCTTGACTCTGCCAATTCTTGAGCAGGCCAAAACGTCCATTGGGAAACTTTGTGATAGAAGTTTGTAGCACAGGCAATCACATCGCTTGGGTTCAAATTTACTATGAAAGAGTACTCTTTAATAGTAAATTCGAACACATAGCAAGTGATAGAATTGCCCGTAGGACATACAGTGTGTAACCTGGCCTTTTTTGCTGCAGATGATGCCTTTCTTATTCCATCTAGGTCAACAAATAAATTGCTGTCAGTATTAAGCAACTTTGATTGCAAGAAAAAAATGTACAGATAAATTGACAGATACATAGCTAAATAGAATAAAAATGCTTCATATATGACTTATAAAGTTATAGTCAGTAAAATATTTGGAGGACTCTATGTTTTCCCATTGCTGCTTCCTTGGATTCCTGTGTTTTCCTGTTGGTATTTCCTTGGAGGACTCTAGGTTTTCCTGTTGGTGCCTCCCTGGAGGACTCTGGGTTTTCTTTTCCTTGGAGGACTCTGGGTTCTCCTGTTAGTCTTTCTTTGGAAGGCTCTAGGTTTTCCTGATGGTATTTTCTTGGAGGACTCTGGGTTTTCCTGTTGGTGCTTCTTTGGAGGACTCTGGGTTTTCCTGTTGGTGCTTCCTTAGAGGACTATATGTTTTCCTTTCCTTGGAGGACTCTGTATATTATCTAAGAGGGGTGGAGGATGTAAAATAGTGTGAACACCTCTCCTCCTATATGGCTTATCAGATACACTTACAACTTTGTACAATGTTTCATTGCCAATTGCAGATGTGCATATTGTCAGGACAGTAGGATCCAATTGTTATCCTTAAAGTTATAGTGGATCTGAGGGGTGAAGGGTGTAAAATAGTTTGTGAACACTTCTCCTATGTGGATTATCGGAGTTCATTTTGTCCATGTTCCTCCTCCACATCATGCAGTACATCAAGGGGAGGAGGTTTCATTTGCTGCTTCAATTTTAGGAGGTAGACAGACGTTTGTTTTTAACCAAATTTTTATATATATATGTATATATATATTTTTTTTTTAGAATTCTGACCCTCATGGACAAGATGGAATGTTCTGGGGAATTCAAATGTTTAATATATAGAAAAGTGAATTACTTCCATTTTTCATCTATATCAGAAACCTGTGTATCAATACTTTTTCATTTAGTGACCCCTTAGTTTCCCTGACCAATATCAGTCCATACACAAGGTTACACTCAACTGCATGTACAAATCTTTAAGATTTACAGGTCAAATTTTCATATTAGAAACCATGCACAG
This sequence comes from Ostrea edulis, assembly GCF_947568905.1. Classification (NCBI taxonomy): domain Eukaryota; kingdom Metazoa; phylum Mollusca; class Bivalvia; order Ostreida; family Ostreidae; genus Ostrea; species Ostrea edulis. The sequence continues at coordinate 2,565,666 of NC_079165.1, forward strand.
TGAGAATTCATATTATATATCAGTTATAGTTTTTGATGGAACATTTTGAAATGGAGCACGTCTGAAATTAAATCATCAAATTTAAAATGTCTCAAAACAGCAAGCTTTGTGTGTATATTTATGTAGTAATTATGGCTATATGGACCGTGGATATCGGATTGGGTAGCTCAGTGTTTAGAGCACCTGAATAGTAATGCAGGAGTCCCGGGTTCGATTCCTGGTTAACCACAGATTTTCTCCTCTTTCCTATATACTACATATATATGATCGTAAGGGGCACCAACCATTCTGTTAGAATTATTACCATCTTGCAACATTAACCTTAAAACCAAATATGCACAAGTCAATTTGATATTGTTTCCTAAAGAAAAGTAACTTCAGTGTCAAAGAAAACTTTCTTTGTACACTAGCCATTGGGACCACAGGTACCTGAAGTGTGGACAGCATGTATAGATCCTCTGTACATAACCCAACCCAATGAAAGAATAAATCATAGAACCAATATACATGATTTCCCCACTGATCACCTTCATAAGTCGTTTTAGATAGCCAGTTTCTATTTTTTGTAAGCTTTTGAGATGACCACTTGTGAAATACTATAATGCTAATATTATAAATTTAATTATTGGTTCTATATTTATTTTTTCATTGGGTAGAGGGGGAATCTCAATCTAATTAATCTGCTCGCGTACTCAACATGTTATGTATGAGAGTACATGAGCGGATCTAACATCTAATTTTAATTAGATTGTGTAGTAAATTAAACTACAATTGACTACCTAGTCAAATGTATCATATTATCAACTGCTGAATGCTACTTCAGTACTTCCCTTTGCAAATTTTAAAAACTCAACACGTTTGAATACTTTACATGACTGGGATATATAAGTCCTTACAAATTGTCTGAACTCTTTTTGTAGAAATTCAAATGAATTCATCATTTCATGCTTGATTTATAAGTGGATTATGTTATAAAGACAATGATTAAATGTCAAATTAATTTGACCATGGTTTATTTACTTTTGGTGCAAACAACAGTCATAAAAACTATTACCTTTCAAATCTCTGAAATATTTACTAATCTGGACAAAATTTCATACCCTTAGACATGTTAGAGGTTGGACTAGTTTGTTTTCATTACACTAACTTTAATCAAAATCAAATACCTTAGCAATTGAAACAAGAGATACATTTTTGATATGCTAGATATATATATGAGAGAAAACTCATATAATAACTGTTTTTTCATTCTTTTTAATTTCCCAATACTTTTAACAATTAAAAAACATACTTAAAGATGTCATTCAACTTCTGATATTCAGTTTGGATAACTATAATATACTGACAACACTCTCTTTAAATATACACATTTAATTTCCATTTTAATCTTTCTTAGAATCTTTTTTCTCCACATCATCTGGGGAAAATCCAATTAAAGCAAGAGTTTGATTCGGATGAAGCACCACCATGGCGATTGTTCCACCCAGTAATCCAAACAAGACAGTCAGAGCTGTGCCTTTCTTTCCCCTTTCTACAATGCTTAAGCCTACACCCGCCGCTCCCAGTGAGGATCCTCCGACAATTGTTATTTTTCTCTGTAATTCTTTGTCAGTTCTCAATCGCTCCACTAAGGCTGCTGAATGTGCCTTTCCAATGGCGACTTTATCTTTAACATCCTCAATCCTGTCCCACTGAGGTTCCATGAACTCATTGAATGATACTCTTGCGCTGTTGACATAGTCTCTCAAAGTTTCATATTTCTCTTCTTTCAAGTAGTATTTATTCTCCCCTTCAGGGTTGTTGTACATGGATATTTCTGATACTTTGACGAGTTTTTTCTCCTCAGATTCCGCTTTCCCGGCATACACAACACCAGTTGCTGTCAACAAAGGAACAGCACACATCATTTTTGTTTTCTGAGGAAGACAACGCCAGATATGCTTGCAGAATAGGTTCACCTTGGCCATACTGCTCGAGAAAATGAAACCGGATGCACTTTCAGTACGGTAGACAACTCTGCAAGTCACGAAAATGGCTTCTGCTAAAGACACGAAATAATTTTATAAACTTATGTTAAAACATATTTCAATAATGCTTGATGTTAACTAATATATGCTCATACTATACACAACAACGCTTTTACAGCATTTTATAACATAACAAAATATAATAAACTGAATAAAATCATGTTTCATCAGTTTGAAAAATATTTGTAAACAAACTGATATTTTAAAAAATCATACAAATGGTGGTATATAAATTGCATGTTTCATTACGATAAATACCAGATATGACTGAAATACTCATGGGTCCGACTGTCCGTTCTTTTATATATCGTCCGAAAGCTCCATCATGACTGTAAATAGCTCGCGCCTCTAATAATTTTATTTGATGCGCATGCGAAGTTATCTTCTGCTGCAGTCTGTTTTGGATCCCCTGCTTTGCGGTGCAGTGCGCGCAGCCACCGACTGGAGATGCGGTCGTTAGTTGAACACTGACGTTGTCCAAATCAAAACTTCTACATTCCTTTGTCTACGCTATTTCCCCGTCAGGTAAACGGAAATTACCGTCGTTTCGAATTTTCTCTGTCCAGGTTTAGAGAGCTGTCAAATAATAATATTGGTTTGTTTTCAACCTTTTTTTTTTTACCCTATCCTCAGTGATTCAGATCATGTTAAGTTTTGTGCATAAAAGAATCCACAGATGGGAATCTGAATGTAGGGCGATACCAACAGGGGTCGAAATTAACTTTTTCTACCACAGGCTAATTTTAGCCTGTGGGTAAAAAATCCACAGGCTAAAATGAAAACCTACAAGCTAAAATAGAAATAATGAAGCAGTGCTCTTTTTTCATATTTTTTTTTTTTTTTAAATCAATGATTTCCCCCATCATTACTGAGCCTAGTGGGTCAACAGGCATCTTTTGGACAGGGCACTTAATTCCGTAAGTCATATGGTGCAATGTTTAGGTCTCTTGATTATCGCACCTCTAATTCACAACCTGTTTACCGCAGGTCTAGATCCAGTCTCTCAATTTCATGCCACATCAGGGTTGCACTAATGATTTTTCAAAGCGAATCCCGGACTCATGATTTTATAAGCAGCACGATCACGAGTCCCATGAAATTTTTTGATAATCGTCTACGCGGTGAGCAGTGCACTCGTGTCATCACTACAACCCGACCTCAATATGACAATAAATTAATTTAGATAGGACATTCTCATGATTCTGATAAAAATGACAACCGGAATACTTGGGATTTTTATGCCCCCGAGATCAAAGATCGGGGGGGCATATTGTTTTTGTCCTGTCTGTCATTCTGTAATTCTGTCATTCTGTCTGAAACTTTAACCTTGCTAATAACTTTTGAACAGTAAGTGATAGAGCTTTGATATTTCACATGAGTATTCCTTGTGACAAGACTTTTCCGTGGGTACCAACATTTTTGACACCTTGACCTTGGAGTTTGACCTACTTTTTGAAAACTTTAACCTTGCTAATAACTTTCGAACAATAAGTGATAGAGCTTTGATATTTCACATGAGTATTCCTTGTTACAAGACCTTTCCGTGGGTACCATCATTTTTGACCCCTTGACCTTGGAGTTTGACCTACTTTTTGAAAACTTTAACCTAGCTAATAACTTTGAGTGATATTTCACATGAGTATTCCTTGTGACAAGACCTTTCCATTGGTATTAAGCCTTTTGACCTTGACATTTGTTCTACTTTTAATTTTTTACATTGGTCATAACTTCTAAATGGTAAATATTAGAGCTTTCATATTGTACATGAACATTTATTTTGACAAGATCTTTGTACTGGTACCAAGATATTTGCCCTTGTGACCTTGTCCATCATCGGAATTGGCCATTATCGGAGGCATTTGTGTTTCACAAACACATCTTGTTTTTTTTTTTTTTTTAGGTAAATGAATAACAAAAACCTCATACTTGGAATTCAATTTAATCACCCCTATAGGTGAACAGGATTCATGGTACATGTCTATATTTTTCATCAGAATGCGATGTCTGACCTCTAAAGCATATGTTTGACTCCGAGTTTCTTAAAAAAATCATTAGAAAAATCCAGATAGAAACGGTTTTTGAAATCAGTCGTTCATGTAAGCATTTGTATGATTCAGAGTGCAAGTTTAAGAAAAGCGAATAGCGCATCACCTTATAAAACGGATACGATACGATCATAGTTTGTAAATCACCACTCGCTAAGATTTTCAAGTGTCCACTAATTTTACTCGCTATTTTTCAAATGTACTCGCATTTTGCAGGGTTCCAACTTTGACTGAATACCTTAGGGGCCAAATGGGCCCCTGAATAAGAAATACTGTTAGCCCACATGAAATTTTAGTAGTCCACACATATCATGAAATTGAATAACATGGTTTCTTTACAAGAAAAAAGAAATATCAGGTCACATTGCAATTTATTTAAAAAATTAAAATATCAATATTTAAATTCTGTTTCCTTCTCCGTAATTCTTTCGAATACCTCTCTCTCATTTCCACTCTCAATTCGTCAATCTAGCAAAAATATCAGAGTTCATGGACTTTATTATCTTTGCGGCGTCTGAAACCCGTTTCTTCAGACTTTTTATGTGATTTCAAAATTTCTCGGCTTTACGATGCTGTCAAGTTTATGACTTGGGCAAGCTGTCGCAATGATTGGACCTTTCATGTCATGTTTTGTACACACAGCACGTCATCCCCTTTTCGCTGTCATCGAACCATATTCTCCCCTTCTTTCCACTTTGGTAAAAGAAGACGCTTTCTTTTCGTTTGAAGTAACCCTTGCGTTGTTCAACTTCTTCTGTTTTAAATACATTTTGGAAGGTTGGATACCCCAGGAATGTTTCGCCAAGTGGCAAAACCTCAACCGGAAATTGAACTTCAATTATAATAAGACTCGGATCGGTCGGAAAGTAAAATGTTGATTGGACAATTATGGTCGCCAAGTGGGCGACGAGAACGGAAATTTTGGGTGCCCACAAGCAAAGTTTAGTCGCCAATGCGAGTGGGTGAGCGGTAATTTGGAACCCTGTTTTGCGAGTATTTCTCACTAATTTTGAGCCCTGACCAATCACGGCATCCATAGTATAGTAGCTTCTGGCACCAGAAATGTCACAAACGATTTAACCATCATTATGCTCTATCCTGGGTTATTTGTGACTGGTCATTTTCTTATGAACCAAAACATAACACTCGTGTAAAGGGTAGGTGGGTGGGAAAACCTGCAATCATTGTCATTATCTGACATCACAATGCATGTTGTCTACAACCAAGCATGGGTGTCTAATGTAGTAATGAAGGATAAATATGTTGCATGTACTTGCATGGATATAAACCAATATGATTAAATTACAATTAGACTCCTTAGATCAAATTTTAATTTTGCTGTTTTATATGTTTACAATGCTTACTAAAGTATTTCTAATGGTCAGCGGAAATTTGAATGACAGCTTGTTCTTGAGTTATATACAAGTGCGATACAGCACTTACAATTCTTTGTTATTTAAACAAGGCTCGTGCCAGGTTGAGTTATATACAAATGTGATACAGCACTTACAATTCTTTGTTATTTAAACAAGGCTCGTGCCAGGTTGAGTTATATACAAGTGCGATACAGCACTTACAATTCTTTGTTATTTAAACAAGGCTCGTGCTAGGTTGAGTTATATACAAGTGCGATACAGCACTTACAATTCTTTGTTATTTAAATAAGGCTCGTTCCAGGTGAAATAATGGATGATGTCATACAGCCTCTTTAAGTACATATATGTGCAATAATTTAAAAGTGTCATCTCCAGTTGAACAAGATTTGTCGAAATTCAGACCATACAACTTTTAAATTAATGTATATTGATATATTTGGTTGCAGGCAAAGTGACTCTGCCTTCAATTTTGATATAAGCTGGCTGTTCTCTGACCTTTTCAATCATAGGGTTGACACATAATTAAAATCCCAGGACTAAGGTTGGAACTTTCATGCAAGACATACTGTCTGGATTCAACGCCATCTTCTGTAAAATTATGATCAGTGCAATACAACCAGCATGAATCACTCCCAAAGGAAGAATCCCTCTGCCCACAATCCACATGATAAATCACTAGGGCAACAGTATCCCTCAGACTGCAAGACAAAAGTATTTCATCTTCATTTGTAGAATTTTACACCCAAATTTGTAGCATTGCTAGTGTTAAATCTAGGATCTAGAGAGGGCACACATATCACATGTTCAAAAGGGCACTTTTCGTTGCGGCAAGACAATATCGGGGCACTTTTATTGTATCATACTATGATAGCAATAGAATAATCATTTAGCCTCTTTAAAAGTTAATACCTGCTGCCTTGACTTTAAACTTTTCAATCAACCTTGTGAAATAAAGAACAATTGTTTATATTAAAAATAGTTTTAAAATTTTAAAGAAAAAAAAGGGCATGGTGCAATTTAAAAGGGCATGACGCCAGCCAAAACAGGCATGGTGTGGCGCCATGCTAGTTTGCTTTAGATTTAACACTAATTGCATAGAGAAAAAGGACAAACCCCACCAATTCTCTGGTTTGAATAACACAACCAAAGAACCACTTCATGAATTAGAACAATGCTCCAATGCTATAAATAGACTTGAAATTCATTACGAGTATATATAAAACAGTGAGACCAGTCAATAAATAAAAGGTAAACTTTTCCAGACATGATGGAAAGCTAAGCTAGGCTCAATCAGGAAATGCTTGCAGCCTTAAACACAATCAAATACAATGTCCATCACAACTCCCAATGACCAATATGGGACTTTCGAATACGGATTCTCTCTGACTTTTATCGCGCGTTGAACATAATTTGTAGGGCGTGTCACTTCCAATTTACAAGAATAACTAAGTAAAAAACATGAAATTCTTCTATTGCTATAAAATTCCTGTCTTTAAATGCTATCTTTGAAAGAAAGGAATCACTATAACCATTTACAGGCAGTGATTTTTCTACATTTTTTACAAGGGTGCTGTGGCTTTCAAATTGGGAAAAATTGTCGACATTTCAGTCAAATTGGGAAATATCAATTTTATCGTAAATAAGTTTTAAAATCATATAAAACATTATATTATCTTTATTTTACACTTCTAATTTTCTTTAACCTAAAATTTTCAACTATTCTATCCAAATCATCATTACCATAACTCTTTGTTAAATCTTATGTATATCATTCACATAGAATGTTTATTTTTTTCAAATATGTTTTCCTTTCATAATTTTATTATTGGGGGAAAATGCAAGCTATATTGGGAAAAAAATTGGCAATTTTTAGAAGGGGAAAGGGCCGAAATTTGGACCCAAAATGGGTCTTAAAAAAATCACTGACAGGGAAATGCATTTTATTAAATTATGTGAGTTGGCAAGGGAAATAAATCTAGGGAATATCTTGAGGATATCGGTAAAACTTCACGCCTTGCATCCAATGATACACGTCTAAATGCGCCTCTTCCCTTCAATCTAATTTACACCCAGGTACTAAGCACCAATAGTGACTTGGATCGTCCATTTTCTGCCACCAAGTCAAATTGAGTCCCACTCGACACCTCGCCTAGAGGCTGTAAATATTGGCCATGATTCAGCCATATAGGTTATATGTATGAAGTAAATATACCAAGAACAACCAAAAGATGGTAAAATAGAGATGTGCTAGAGAAAACATGTCCTACTACTTGCATGAATGTCTAAAGAATGACTAATACATCAGATACACTTTCTGGCCAATTATTAACCAATTAGGATGGAAAGGAGGACCATCTCCACCCAGAGTTACTGTTCCTTACAGTCACATCTACTTCTGTCAACATCTCAAAATAAGCAGTGTTTCTCCAATGTACCTCTGTCAACATCTCAAAATTAGCAGTACCTCTGTCAACATCTCAAAATTAGCAGTGTCATTTCACATTTACCTCTGTCAACATCTCAAAATTAACAGTGTTATTCCATGTGGTGAATAAAATAAAGTTTTAGAACTAGTTCATGAAATATTGAGGAGAATGTAGGGCAAGCAAGTAATGTAGTTTTCTTGTTACAATATCCACATTTCAAGTGTGTCTTGTGTCACAGAAACACTTGACATTTGCTTAATATGGATTTATTGTGTATGTATTTGTAACTAAAGTCCAAACCAATTTGATTTGAACATTTTTACCATTTCTCAAGAATTTTGAAAAAAAAAAACCAAGACATTGAGAGAGCTATGTGTTAGTGTAAGGAAAGATAACTCTGGATAGAATTGGTAAGGAGGGATGTCTAGGGGTACTCAAGTTTTGTATTGTTCTTTTAATAATGTGGTGTCTCTCTAATACCTTACGATAAACAAACATTATCAATGAGATTCTGTTTATAGGTACAGTATTGGCTACCTTGTCCTTACACTAAATAGTACATGTATTATATGAAAATTTAATAATTACAAAGTATTTAAGGAGGTATGCTACACCAGAGAAATTTGATATGGATGAAAAATGGAGGATATGTACAATATTATTTTGAAATAGAAAACTTTCAAATTTACTTTATTTAGTCAAAAAATACAGTTTTAATTGAAAGCAATCTGAGAAAAATTTAAAACTCCTGCTAGACTCGAACCCGCGATCTACAGTTCAGCAGTCAACGTGCTAACCTACTGAGCTACTCAGCTAGGTGAGAAATTTTAAAATGAGTAGACAAATATTGCTGATATTTATATTTTCATCCATGTTTTAAAAGGAAGTCAACCATTATGACAATGTAGAGTACTTCCTTAAAGTACTTGATGATCCATTAATTTCTTCATAATAATACATGTAATACAGTTTATTATGTGATGCTACAGAGTAATTATATAGATCATATTTGTGTGAACTTGTTATATTGTAAAGCATTTTAAAAGGATAAAAAATATATCTGGTATCAAACTTTATGATAGATGCTTTATGCAGAGAAAACAAAGTCATGGATAGGTCTTATATGCTATAGTCATTGTGTCATAATTGTTTTTCTCTTCTTTTGTTTTTGTTATGTCATGTTATTTTGACCGTATGCCAACATGGTGATATCAATATGGCTTGATATGTTGAAATTTGTTGGCAATATCTGGAGTGAAGTGCATATTCTTAAATGAAAGTTTTCATGAGCGGGGGATTATTTCCCTTGAAGAAACAGTAAAAATTTACCTGTGGTAATGTTATTGATTTTGCAGATTTGTGATGAACAATACCAGTAGATGAGCAGATGGGCTATGCAGTGCTATTTCACCTTAATCAGACATGCACAGTTTCCATCATTAGAATCTTCGTCACGAGCAT